>NC_028646.1:49078190-49136508 GCF_001406875.1 Solanum pennellii | reverse complement strand
ATCCATCCATCCATCTATCCATCTATCTATCTATCTATCTATCTATCTATCTATCTATCTATCTATCTGTCTATCTGTCTACCTGTCTATCTGTCTATCTGTCTATCTGTCTATCTGTCTATCTATCTATCTGTCTATCTGTCTATCTGTCTATCTAGCTATCTGTCTATCTATCTATCTATCTAGCTAGCTAGCTATCTAGCTACCTACCTACCTACCTACCTACCCACCTACCCACCCTCCCTCCCACCGATCCATCCACCTATCTACCTATCTACCCACCTGCCTACCTACCTACCTACCTAGCTACCTACCCAACCCACCCACCCACCTATATATCCATCCATCCATCCATCTATCTATATGTTGCATTGAAATGAGAGGACATTGAGTTGGAGGCTCTCATTGGTCGGGTCTGTGATATCAATCTTTTTGCACCCTCTTAAGTTTTGTCTTACAAAGACATAACCAGTGGATCCACCTAAGCTAGAATTTTAAGTTGATTTTTCTGTGTGGGAGCAAGACACTGGATTCCACGTTATAGATCATATGGTCCATGTCGGTTGCAAATAAATATCTCAAAAAAGGATTTAAGTTGTTGCGTAAATTTTTAAGAAGCTTTCCATATAATTTTAAGATGCATTGACAATGTTCATGATTTACTGCGTTTTATCTTGGTCTTGCATATCATGTTTTTCTTTATGTCCCCTTATTATCATGTTCGACATTTTTATGCATATTCCTCCTACTTAGTGCATGGAATGTACTAATGCGTACTTGTAACTATATTGTATAATAATGTAGGGTTAAACACTTCTTCTCCATCGGCTCACGGTTAGATATGGATTGCTACCTATTGCTTTAGATTGTTGATTCATCATACTTGGAGGGAAACACCATGAAGACTTTACTTAATTTTGGTGTAATTTACTTTAAGATGTTATATATGGTGTATGAGTTACGTCCATATCACTTCTTTTCATGTGTTAGATTGGCTTATCAAGGATAACTGTAGACTTTCACTTTTATGTCAAATTTTGTATGATATAAGATCTATAGCTTAATTTATTATATTTTCTACTATATTGTGTTGTATGTATGCCAAGTTTACTTTGTAAGTCTTCTTGAGGTCTTATGCGTCATGTCACATCTAGGGTGTACTTTAAATACTGACAAACTTGGTATTTAGAGCACAAAGTTTTAGAAAGGGTCCTAGGATATCTAACATGTCACATTGAGTAGAGTATTGTTCAAGTATTGAATACTAAAATAATGAAAATGGAAAGACTCCTCAACTACTATTGAATGAAGCCGGGATGACAGCAAAAGACCTTCGATCATCTTTAAAAAAATGAAAAGATACAAATAAATAAGGCATTCTACGAAAGCAAGAAGTCTCACCAAACAACTCTGGGACTGCGAGTTGTATCAACAAAGAACTTGTTGATTACCCTGGTTACCTGTATCTAAATCATGAAATGATGCATGCCAAATGGTGTAAGTACATTGTTTCCATCATCAAAGTTACCATTCTACTTATGTTAGTTTTTATTGTTTTTTTCCAAAATTATAGTTATCGCAAATCAAAGTAAATCTTTTCTGATGTGGAAGTTCATACGGTGCTGCAAATACAGAGCATACTAAGATAAAATCTTGGCTCTGATACAGTTTGTTGGAAAAACGCGGACAAACACAAAAATATATATGGTAAAAGTAATGGAATAAAACAGAAAAATAATGACACCAAGAATATTACGTGGAAACCCTTCTAAATAACGAAAAAATAGCGGGCTAAGAGGAGCTAGTGATATCATTATTATAAGGAATTTTACACTGTGTAGTCGCGAATACAATACTCAAAGTGACTACTACACACTCAAATGGAAAAACACTATTTTGGTTTCCACGTTACTAAAATATCGTTCACACTCTATTTTTCTTCATAGACTATTTTTATTGTATAGTCTATGGAATACATCACTTTGGTATCAAAATGGATTTTCTCTCTAACTTAGTGTGTTCTACAAATGAGAAAGAATGCTCTATTTATAGAAGGAGAAAACCATACCTATCTCACTAATGAGATAGGTAAATATAGGCAAGTTAAAAAAGGGTTGCAAATCTTACCAATTTGTCAACCACTAAATTATTTATGTTCAACTCTAATTAGTATTCCTTTTTAATAATTACTTGTAGCAATTGGATAGCAAAAGTTGACAAAAAATTTATGGGATGGACTCAACATGCTACTATGGCCTGCCTTGGCTTTGTCTTGGTATAGGCTGGCCTAGAGGCATGACAAGACAATGTCCTGTCCTGATGTTATTTGCGACAAGCCCACTGCGTGGCCTGGCCTACGCAGATGCCTTGTGTGTTTGTGCCTGCGGGCAGCATGCCATTGGCCTGGGAACTCTAAATTTTCTGATGAACTCTCATTGGCCTCAAATTTTGCTGATTAATTGTTAACGGCCCAATGAGCAATACTCATAGCTTGGCCGTGATCAAGGGCCTTTTTGGCAATTTTGAGTCATTTTGATGGGTTATTGGCCATTTTTTCTGTTTCTAGAAAAATTAAAGATTTTGTTTTCGAAAAATTGTTTTAAGTAATCTAGTTGTGTAAGGGTTCATCCCTAACACTTATAAATGTATTTTACAATAAATATATGAGTTTATATGTTTGACTTAGGTCCTCTTCGCCATAGGATAAACTTGTATATTTTGATAATGTTTTGGTATGCATTTTGTTTTGATGACTTGTTTAAAACTTTCCAACTAAGTAACATGTGGAATCAATGAAAAAGATACATAATCTATATACATATATACCATGTTATACTTAACAAAATACTCTCTTAACTATGTTGGACTTGTTTTGCTTATTTAAATATGCTCATATATTTTCTTGAATAGTATAGTTTCCATATCAAATCTAACAATTTATAAGCATGATTATATTAGTGTTGATGTGTTTTTTTAATAATATAGAATGTATACTTAATGATCTATTTTATATCTCTCAGATTAACTATGCCTCACTTCGATCCCCCGTCCTCTCTTGAATCAGAATAAACTTGGGGGACAGAACTATGTTGATTGGAAACGAAATTTAGATATTGTCCTAACTTCTGAGGGTTATAAATTTGCATTGGTTTAGGAATATTTTATCGAACCAGCAGATCCTAGTGATGAGGAAGTCCAAGCCTATGACAAATGGGTTAAGGCTGATGAGATTGCAAGATGGTACATTCTTGCCTCAATGGAAAATGTCTTGCAACATCAGCATTAGTCTATGACATCTGCTTACGATATGTTCGCATCCCTTAAGGAGATGTTTGGGGAGAAGAATCGTGCTACAAAGTAGACTACCATGAATTCCCTTTTGACCACAAAAATGGATGAGGATTTTCTATCATAGAACATGTGCTGAAGTTGATAAGTTGATTGAATGAGTTGGAGATACTTGGTGCTGAGATTGATAAGGAATCTCAAGTTGAGATGATCCTTCAGACTTTGCCGGATAGTTTTCAATAGTTTCTCTTAAACAATAATATGATTAAGATGTACTTGTCTTTAGCGGAATTGTTGAATGAGCTGCAAGAGGCAGAGTATAATCAATCAGCAAGCTCCTGCGACATTCCCAGTTGACAAGGCTGGGCCGTCCTCATCAAAACAAGAAAATTCCAAAATAAAAAGAAAGAGGGTCGCAAGGCCGTGACACCTAGAGGTTCTAAGGGTTGTGTGGCTAAGCCAAAAGTCAAGCGCTTTTATTATAAGCAGCCTGGACACTACAAAAAGCAATGCCCCGACTTTAAGTCTAAGATGAAAAGCATAGGTAACTCTTTTTTAAATGTCGTTGAAACCTGTTTAGCGGCTGTTTCTACCCAATTATAGGCTATAGATTTTGGAGCCACTGATCACATCTGCACTTCCTTTAAAGGGTTTCAGAAAAAGCGACGGCTAAATAAGGATGAAGTTCGTGTTTTTCAAGCGAATAGGGAGCCGACACCATTCTTAGCTATTGAAATAATTTCATTTTCATTTAGTAGTTCCGGACTTTTAGTTTTGAATAATGTTTTATATTACTTTCTTCTATAAGAAGGAAGTTATTGTCTGTTTCTACACTAATGGATGATGGTTATGATATTTACTTTGCGAATAACTCTGCTGTTATTAAGTATAACAACCTTTTTATCCTCACTGCTTCCAAAATACATGATTTATTTGTGTTTGAAATTTTCCATAATCTTCTTTGATAGACTGTACGAAATAACATTGTTGTTCCGAATAAAAGAAAATGTATTTCTCAATTGAGTCCAACTTATTTATGGCACTTACGTTTATGTCATATCAATACAAATAGGATTTCACGGTTGGTTACAGATAGATTTTGAGTTCATTTAAAGTGGAGGCATTACCAACATATGAATCATGTTGAGAAGGTAAAGTGACAAAGAGATCTTTCCCTTATATAGGAAATAGAGCCAGTAATAAGTAAGAATTAATTCATTCTGATTTTTTTGGCCCTATGAATATACAAGCAAGAGGTGGTCTTGAGTATTTTAGGACTTTCACAATTTATTACTACAAATATTGATACATTTATTTGTTGCGCTGTAAATCTGAATGCTTTGGGAAATTGAAAGAATTTAAGATTGAAACGGAAAAGCGACTTGGTAAACATATCAAAACGTTACAATCTGATCGTGGTGGTGAATACCTTTCTGTAGAATCAATTAAGTAATTATCTGAGTCAGGAATTAATTCTCAATATTCTTCCCCAAGAACACCTCAACAAAATGGTGCTGCAGAATGTTGAAAGATAACTCTTATGGAAATGGTTAGATCAATGTTAAATTATTATGATTTGCCTTTTAGATTTTGGGGATATGCCTTAGAAACTTCGAATTATATTCTGAATTTGTTTCCTTCGAAATTTGTACCTTTCACCCCATCCAAATTGTTGAATCGGCGAAAGCCTAGCTTACGTAATATTCGAGTTTGGGGTTGTCCAGCTAATGTGCTAAAAGGAAAAAAAGATAAATTGGAATCTAGAATGGAAGTATGCATTTTTATTGGATATCCAAAGGCACTAAAGTAGGTTTCTTTTATTTTTCTAAGGAACAAAAGGTTGTTGTCTTAACAAATGCCAAGTATCTAGAAGAGGACTACTTAATGAACCCTGTTCCTAGAAGTAAACTTGTGTTACAGGAATCATCAAAAATAATAATGAGCAATGCATCAACAAAAGAAATACCACAAAATGTTGTTGAGATTCTTTTACGACCACGTCGTGGGAGACATGTCAATAGGCAAGAAATTTCACCCCAGGCTGCGTAGGAGGTTGCCCTAGAGAAAGCTTAAGATATTTCACTACCTCAAACTAGTGGGAATAATTTCTAGCAGCCTTCGTCTGTCGAGGAAAATTTTGAAGATGTTCAGGATATTCAGGATTTAGTTCAAGAAGGAGAAATCATGTAGTGGTTGTTCGTCGTAGTGGGAGAGTTATTGGAAAGCCTTAAAGGTTTACACTCTTGGTATAATCATATGATAGAATCCCCTAAGAGCCCAATACAGAATCATTGAATTACGCCAAAGCACTACAGTATAAAGATGTTGAAATGTAGATTGTTGCTATAAAATCTAAAATGGAGTCTATGTACTCTAATCAAGTCTGGGATCTTATAGAACCACCTATGTATGTAAAACCTATTGGTTGTAAGTGGATCTTTAATACAAAGAGAGGTGTGGATGGAAAAGTGAAAACTTTTAAGGCTAGGCTTGTTCCGAAAAAGTGTACTAAAAAAGAAGGACTTTCATATGATTTAGCGTCTACATAATTTTAATTATTTCCATTTATCTTTAGTATGCTCATAATTATGCTAACAAGGTTACCTTGATTTCAATCGTGACCCTAGGTCCCGTGTCCACGTCCAGGGGGTAGCCTTGAGGTGTGATAAACTTTGTACCGCATCCATAGGTTCAACAGTCCTAGGATGTCTGAAAAGCCGAACTAAGTACAGTCTTTTTCATGGGTGTGAAGTGCACACCAATTGATGAGAAGGAGGCTGCAAAATGTTTAAGTAAAACTTCAATTCTATGTTAATCTTATTGTGTGCAAGGTATGATCTAATTCCTCATGCTTATCCTTCATTATGCTTTTTCAGATCATGCCTTCCCGTAGAGCTTACACAAGGAATATGAATGCAACTCCTCAAGGTTCCAGATCAAGAAGTTTCGAATGCTTAATTTCAAATGCTATCTAGTTGTTGGATCAGAGTGTGAGCGACTAGAACAACCTACAGGATCTAGTTCTGGAAAATGCTAATATTGGGTTAACTGCAGCTAGAGTTTCGAATTTTGTTTGGATGAATCCGCCAGATTTCTTAGGATCGAAGATGGGTGAGGATCCGAAAACTTGTGAGACCTTTCTGGATAGGTTCTTCCTAAGAGAGTTAAGGAATACAAAATATCAGGAGCTTATGAATATGAGGTAGCGTTCCATGACAGTCCAAGAGTATGAGATCAAGTTCACCCAACTCTCCGAGAATACTCCCCACATGGTTGCTGATTAAATCGATCAAATGAACAAATTCATGTATGGGGTATCCGATCTAGTTAAAACAAAGAGTAGGAATTCTATGTTCCTTCGGAGACATGAACATCTTTAGTATCATGACTAATGATCAGCAGGCTGAGGGTGATAAACTTAGGGAACAACCTAAGGAGAATTAAAAGGTCAGGATCGGGAACTATGATTTTGTATTATGCCTTACAGATTGAGTATATTTTTTCGTACTGACGTCCCTTATTGGGGATGTTTCATTCCTTGATGCAGGTACAAGTACTCAACTAGTATATCTCTCTAACAGAAGCACATTATACTCAACAGTTATTGGTGAACTCCAGGTTGATTCGGGGCTTTGTCGAGTTTTTACTTTGCGTATTTCCATAGTGGTACCGTCATGAATTCCATTAGAGGTTTTGTAGACATTGTAAAGCTATACTTTGTATTCATAGTTTCACTTGTCACATGTATTGGTTCAGCTAGTCAACATGTGTTGTATATAAAGCTTCTCATCAGTAAATCTATCTACATCGTAGTTTACTTTCTCATCATAGATCACTTGTAAAACATGTGTTCATATTGTACTTGTCCGCTTCACCTAGGGTTGGGGTGTGAAAAAAGAGGATAGAAATCGGGTGGTGGAAAACGCTCGAAGGGTCAGCAGAAGTCTTCAACTCCAGAACCTTCATCAGTTAATGTTCCATCCTCCATGTTTCAAAATGATCAGAAAGGTAGAGCATCAGTCTCTAAGTCTCAAGGAGTATTTTAGGCATTAGAATCTACCCAACTTGTCCAAAGTGTGTTAAGAACCATCCAGGCGAATGTCTTTGAGGAAATAAGGATGCTTTGGGTGTGTTCATTCTGATCACACGTTGAAAGATTGTCCTTCTAGACAGGTCTAGGGAGGTAACAATGGAAGAGCATAGTCCACAACTTAAGCAACACCACTAGCTCACCCGACTCAAAAGGGTAAAACATATTGTAGAGGTGGTGGTCAGTACCAAATCAGGTTCTATGCTCTCAAGGCTCGTGAAGATTCTCCTGGTGTAGTCATTGGTACGTTATGAGTCTTTGACCATGATGTTTATGCATTGGTAGATCTAGGGGATACTCTTTCCTTTGTAACTCTTTATATAGCAGTCCACTTCACTGTTAGTCCAGAAGCTCTCTATGAACCCTTCTTATTCTCTACTCCAGTCCATGACCGAGTCATAGCTAGACGGGTGTACAAAAATTTCCCTATCACAGTCTCTTATATAGTCAAATCAACAGATATACTCAAGAACTATTTGGACTATTTAGACTTGTTTGTTGTCGTCTTTATTGATGATATACTCATTTACTCTAGGATTGAGGAGGAACATGCGAATTATTTGAGGATTGTGCTACAAACCCTCAACATTCGCTAGATATTAACTTAGTTTAGAAAATGTAAGTTTTGGTAGCAATCAATTGCTTTTCTTGGGCATATCATGTCAAGTGAAGGTATCCGAGTGGACTCTCAAAAGATTGAAGCAATTAAACAATGGCCGATTCCTTCCTCTCCTACAGATATACGAATTTTGTTGAGTTTGGTTGTCTATTACCGAAGGTTGCGAAAGGATTTTCATCCATAACCTCTATATTGACTTATTTTACTTATGAAAATGTTAAGTGGTAGCATTTGCATCTCTTTCCCTCCATTTCAACTAGATTAGCCTTCATTTGAGGATAAATATTCCTAAGGGGGAAATATTGTAACTCCTCAGAGACCGGACCTAGAAAGAAATTGCAGAAAACTTGCCTGAAACAGTGAACCACGAAAGGGTTCACAAACTGTTATAGGATCCACGGTCCGCTGACTTGCCCCCCAGTCTGGAGTAAACTGCACCAGGACCAAGCGTCAGACCACTAGACCCTTTACAGGTTTTTGTCTTGACGACGGAACGTGGTGGCATCCGTAGGGGTGAATAGTAGGCCCCCAAAGTCTATCCTTCAGGCACACCTCGCCAAAGTATGGACCATAGGGATCTAAATGGTATGTGGTCCAGAAGAGTGGTCATGGGGCATTTGTGTAGCCTTATTAGTAGACCCTAAACAAGAGCCTTTAGACCTCAACCAAAGTGAGGACCGGGGGGATCTTCATAGTTTGTGGTCCTCCACACTGTCCAAAATAGTGGCTCCTGGACTAGAGTTTAGAACACCTTGCTCCTGGTCAAGAACCACGACTGGTCCCACGGTCCATGAAAGTGGTCATGATCGGCCCCTTAAGATTTTTAAGTGGGGTTATTTCAGTTTTTCCTCGTATTGGTTCGACACAAAAAGTACGCCGTTTAACCCATAAACTATGTGGTTTTGATGAGTTTTAGCCTAGAAACATAACTGGAACTTACCTAAGTAAAATCATTTATCCAAACATAGAAAAATTATAGCGTAAAAGAGGAAAAGGAGGCGAGCAATCCTAGCGCAAGAATGCATCAAGGTTCTATTAGTTTCAGCCCCAAAATCAAAATATTTCTTCATGAATTTGGTTTTCAGGCATGTGGGATTTCACTAGTGGGTTTTTTTCACCCATTAAGTCCCTAAATTTCAATCAGATCGTTGATTCCATTATTATCAACTAGACCTATAATTTCTAGAACTATAGTAGATTATTGTGAATTAGTTTCTTAATGTCCCAAATCAGTTTATCATGACTTTTAGCATGTTTTAGTATAAATCCCTTCATAATTAAGAACCCTAGCGATAAGTTGTTTAGTTAATAAATTAAACTTTCTAGGTAAGTTATTATAAATAATTTAGATATTTTCATAGAGACATGCCTCAGTTTCGAATGTATCATTATTATTATATTAATGTTGAATTCTTAGATTTGCATGTTAGTATTTTGAACTATGTAGTACTATGGTATTTAAGTTATAATGTGTCAAATTAATTAATCATATGGGAATCTTAATGACGAGTGGACCAGGATCCAACACCCTCAAGTCCTAGACTACATGCCCCATAGGTTGTAAGTCCCCTCTGTGGGCAAGACACTCTTGATAACGCCAACATACCTCCATACCTTTTCCTGGGTATATTGTCTCCTCCCGATGAGGCGTATAGATTGGACTCCACATGCAGCTAATGTGATTTTATGTTAGTTAATAGTAGATCTTCTACAATTCAATCAGACTATATTGCATTTTGCCATGTTATCAGTATTGTTTCATATTCAATTTCAACATGTATTCAGTATTTCATGTGGAATATTCTCAGTTGTATCATGCCTATCTCATGTCATTGTTCAGATATATTGTTTTATTGAGTTATGTTGTTGTTTAGTTTTACTATATCCTGCATGCTTAGTATCTTTCAAGTATTGACACATACTCTACGCTACATCTTCTCACGATGTAGAATCAAGTCCTAAGTATTCACCTTACACATAGATCGGTTCATCATCTTCAGTTCACCAACATCTCTGGTGAGTCCTCATTATTCGAGTACTAGTGACATATTTATCTTTTCTTGCTTTTAGCTTTAGTTTCATTTTTTCTAGATGTAGTTTGGGCATGTCCCAATATTTTTAGTAAGTAGAGGCTTTATTTAAGATATAGTTAGTTTCAACATTAGACATAGAGTTTGTTTTCTCACGTGTATGAAGACTCACACTTTTCTTACATTTATACCGTATGTATGGGTATTCCACATCATTCTAGACTTTCATATGATATAGCTTTCACATAGATTTAATTTTTTCCATTTATCTTTAGTATGCTCATGATTATGCCAGCAAGGTTTGCTTTGGGTCACTCGTAACCCGAGGTTTCGTGTCCGCATCCAGGGGGTAGCCTCGGGGCCTGACGTTTCCTCTCCTTTTAAATGTAAAAATATTTACTCTTGGAAATACTTATGACCCATATATTCATTTTGTAAAATGATACTCAACTCTCATCCTCATACTCAAGTCCTTATGTCTTAAAACATGTTTTAGAAGTTTCCAAAACACTTCTCAAAATGACTCGAAACACTTTCTCAAACACGATGCTTAACTATATCTTCAAATTAAATTATGAATTCAAGACTTATGAAGTGAAATTATTTTTGAAAAAGTTGAGTACATGTTCTCTCCTCGACATAGAAAGGGGGGAAATTATTTGGGGACTAGTATTTGAAGAATGTCCGTGATGCGGACCTGGGCGCTAATTTTTTCCTGGTCTATTCTTCCTCCCCCAAACTTGATTCAACTCATACCCAAGGTCAAAACTTTCGAATTATTATAAACCTGAATCATTTCAGTGAAACCTACACAAGAACTATCAATTTAGTAACCTCATTTGCAAACCCTCGACTCAAGAACTCAAAACAACACTCCACTAATAATTAAATTCAAGAACCCTTCAAGAAGATAGCAATTCAACTATAAGAATGAATTCATGGGTAAAAGATTACATGATTGGTGTAAGGGAGAAGAAACCAATCACTAGGGAAGCTTACATTCCTTAATTTGGCGAAACAATTCCTCGATTCCCAAGAAATCTTGAAGATTTTTTTGAAATTTTCCTTGTTTTCTCCTCTTGAACTCCTCTCAAAACCCTAAGCTTGATTTTGTATTATGAGAAGTGATCTAAGTTAGTTTAGACCCCTAAAATATTTCCAAAAACGTTTAAAGGCAATGGGGTAAGAAAACGACAAAAACACACCTAATTAATTTTTGTAAATTTCTGTGTCTGGATAGTCTAACTTCAAATGGGCATATCTCCCTCATCAAAACTCGGATTTAGCAAACTCGATGTAATTGAGAAGATGATTCAAAGGCCTTTGATTTGATATCTTATTGGCTACCTAACTAATTTTGTACTGAAAGTTATAGTTGATTGAAGTTGACCCAAAACATACAACTTAAGTTTAACTTGAAAAATATTAAATTAGCTTATTTCAAGTTATTTCTTTCTAAATTTAGCTCTTCATAAGACTGATGTGTTACAATACCTTCCCCGTGGGAACATTCATCCTTAAATGATATCACTCTATGTATACTAAGGGTGGCAACATCTAATACCCAAGTCAAACACCCAATATGCAATTTAACACAAAATAGTATATCAATTAAGAAAGTGTTTTTAAAAAATTATTACCTACGTTTGGAATTTCTCCTTAAAAAAAGAGATGCAGGTATATCTTCTTCATGTCCTCCTCAACATCCCAAGTAGCTTCCTCAACTAACTATTTCCTCCATAAGACCTTGACTGATGCAACCTCTTTGGTTCTCAACTTGTGATCTGGCAATAAAGTATCTCAATGGTAATTCTTCATAAGATTGGTTGTATTTAATAGCAATATTTTTAGTAGGTGTAGTTAGTGAAGGATCTCCCGTGCATTTCCTTAACATTGAAAAGTTCAATATCGGATGGTCGGCTGCTACTGATGGTAGCGCCAAATGGTAGGCTACATTGCCAATCCTATTTGATATACAATAAGGAAAAGTATACTTATAACTAAGTTTCCCCTTCTTTCCAAACCTCATAACACCCTTCATTGGTAAAACTTTCAAGTACACCCAAGCATCAACCTAAAACTCTAAGTCTCTTCTCCTAACATCAGTATATGATTTCGAATGAATTTGCTTTGTTCTCAACCTATATTGAATGATCTTAATTTTATCAATATCTTTATGAACCAAGTTTTTACCTATTACCCAGCTTCACAAACTTAAAAACATCAAATAGGAGATCTACATCTTCTCTTATAAAGAGCATCACAAGAATCCATCTGGATGCTAGAGTGCTAACTGTTGTTGTATGAAAACTTAGTGAAAGGTAAGTGATCATCCCAATTACTTTGAAAATATATCACACAAGTACTCAACAAATCCTCTAAAGTATGAATTGTATGATCTGCATGACCATCAGTCTCAGGATGGAAAGCAGTAAAAACTCATCTTTGAACCCAAACCTTTCTGGAAAGACTTCGAGAATTATATTGTGAATTGTGCACCTCTATCTGAAATGATGGACACTGAAATTCCATGAAGTCTGACTACCTCTTGAATATATAATCTGGAATAATGTTATACTTATTAACTTTTCTTTACCAAAAAGAAAAGGGTTGATTTAGTCATCCAATCTACAGTCACAAAAATTGAATCATGTTGCATACGAGACCTCGGAAAAAAATTTAATGAAATTCATATTGATCATCTCCCACTTCCATTTTGGAAGATCTATGTTTTGATCCATGCCATCGGGCCTCTAGAGCTCTACCTTTACTTGTTGGAAATTCGGGCACTTATCAACGAACTTTGCAATACAACTGTTCATACTAATCCACAATAGACTTCTCTCAAGTAACAATATATCTTAGTGAAACCCGGATGGATAGAGTATATAGATCTATAAGATTCATCCATGATCCTCTATTGAAGTTCATCCACATTTCCTACTCACGACCTACCTTGATACCTCAAGACATCATCTCCCCCTTGTTCAAAAGCCATCATTTTATGCTTATGAACATTTGCCTTCAATTGATCAAAATAGGGTCTTGTTTTTGTTTCTTTTACACTTAGAACACTAGTGATGATTCATCTACATTTATCACCAGTACTCATCCTTCATTGCAATCTATTAACTAGACTCTTAATCACGCAAGTTTGCGAACATCTTTTTCTAACCTTTCCTTTCTCAACATGGGAACTACTGCCCATCCATAACCTACTCATGGCATAAAAAACAACATTAGCCTTACAAGGGTGATAGAGAATACTCATGTCATAATCCTTGAGTAACTCCAACCACCTCCTTTGTGCAAGATAAAGTTATTTCTAACCGAATGCATACAGGAGACTCTTGAAATCAATGAACATGATAGATATAGTGATGCCATATTTTAAAAGTAAACACAAGATCAGCCAACTCTAGATAATAGGTTGGCTGATTCCTCTCATGAATCTTAAGTACATTGGAGGCATAAGTTATAACCTTGACATTCTGCACTAATACACAACTCAATCAAACTCTAGACGCACAATAATACACAACAAAGCCTTGTGTACCCTCTTCAAGGTTAACACTGGGCAGTAGTCAATCGTGTTTTCAATTCTTCAAATTTTTTCTCACAAGATTCAGACTATTGAAAATTTGTTATCTTCTTATTCAAATTTGTCAAAGGGGACAAAATAGATGAAAACTCCTCGACAATCCTTCTATTATAACTATCTAAACCCCAAGAAACTCCTAATATGAGTTGGAGATGTGGTTGTAGGCCAATTCTACACTGTATCAACTTGAATCCCATCACCTGAAACAATATTGTCTTGTAATGCTACATACTAAAGAGCAAAATCAGACTTGGGAAATTTGGCATACATTTCTGGATCTCTGAGAGTTTGCAGAACTATTTTGAGATGAATAGAATGATCCTTATTATTATTCAAATAAATAAAATTCCATCAATAAACATGATAAGAAAAAATATCTAGATAAGTCTTAAACACTTTGTTCATAAGATTCATGAACTCTATAGGAGCATCAGTCAAATCCGAAGACATGACTAGAAACTCATAATGACCATAGCGGGTCCTGAATGATGTTTTTGAAATGTTACTTTCTCTTACACTCAATTGATGATAGACCGATCTGAGGTCTATATTAGAGAATCAAGTGGCACCCTAAAGTTGATAGAAGGATCATCAAATCTCTTGAAGGGGATACTTATTCTTTATAGTAACCTTGTTCAATTTGAGGTAGTTAATACACATCCTAAAATAACAATTTTTCTTCCTCACAAATAAGTATGGAGCGCCCAAAGATGAGATACTTGGTTGAATGATACCTTTATCAAGAAGGTATTTCAATTGCTCATTTAACTCTTTTAACTCAACAAAAACCATTCTGTATGGTGAAACAGAAATAGGTCGAGTATTAGGAAAAATATCTATGTCGAAGTCTATTTCTCTCTAAAGAGAGATTTTAGGAAGATAATTTTGAGATACCTCTAAAACTCACTCACAAAATGAACTGACTGAATAAGTGGTGTCTCAACACTTGATTCATTAACTCGGACTAAGTGATAGACACACTCTTTGAAAGCTTACTTTTTGGCCTTAAGGTACAAAATAAAATGACCCTAAGCACTAATGAATTATTCCTCCATTAAATAACTAGCTAATAAGAAACATGAATTAAACTACTCATGTTTTACAATCAACTAATGTACAACAAGCGTGAAGCCAATCCATACCTAGAATAACATCAAAGTCTACCATATCTGACTTGATTAAGTCACCCATAGTGTTCTTGTAGTTGATAGAAATGGTACAATCACAACAAACTGTACCAACTAGAATAGACTCACTAATAGGTGTGGAGACTTTAAGGAGCTCAAGAAGTTCCTCAGGAAGAATATCAAAATTCATAGAAATGTATCGAGTCACAAATGATAGACTCACACCTTAATCAAGAAATTAATAAAAGTAAAACAAAATTATTTTGCTCATACGAGTTACGATATTAAGTGAATTCCGTTGTTCTTGGAGACTAGTAATTGCATACAAACATTTTGTTCCTCCGCTTGCACCTGAAGTAGCTCCTTTAGGTTCAACTCTATATGGTGGATCCGCAAAATAAATTGGGCTTTATTTGCCCTATTACCACTACATCGCCTTTTCTTAAGGAAATATCTCATGAAGTGACTCTAACTTGAAGCAATAAGTGGAATGTTTATGACACGGTCTTCGGTGGTTCCTACCAAAGTTACACATGCAAAAGTCTAGCTAATTACCTCCTTGTGTCACATACCTTGAGATTGTGTAGTTTGAACTCTAAAGTTTTGATAATTCTTATTGTTAAACTCAGCTCAATTCCTTGGTACAAGTGCAATAGAAGATGATAAAGCGGGTCCTGTTGGCTTTTCTTGGAAAGATGACCGATTCAAATTGTTCTTTTGTTGCTCGAACTCATTTCCTATTGTCTTTGCCTTTTGTTTTCAGAACTCTTCTCTATATCTCATCTTATCTTCCTCAAAATGTTGCATATGGATCATCAACCTTTCCACGTCTATGTAACGACTGGGTTCTATTGTTATAAAAATGTTAATGGGTTGAATAAGGTTCGAACAACTTTTTCATAGTACTAGTATTTTCTCAACCTTATCCCGATTCTTAGGAAATTAGAGTCATCAAGTTGTAGGGAAATCTTGTAGTAATCGGGTTGATTAAATAGTAATTTGATTATATAATTTGTTAGATAACTCGTTAAGAGATCGGTCTGACTTTACAGAATTGAATTTGGAAAAATAGACCTTTGGGAATCGACCGTAGCGTTCAGGGTAATTTCTGAGCGTAGTGGATTAAGAGTATGTTGTGACAGGTGAAAATTGAAAATCCCAAAAAAACTCACTAACTCACGTCGTCTGTTGCAGTGATATTCTTGCCGCTGCAGCAATGCCACTGTAGCGGGAGGGGTACCACTACAGAGGATGAGGCAGAATTCAATGATAGGATTTTTGGGATTTTTCAAGATGGCGCTCATTAATTCAAAAAGTGCTGCTGGGCCGGATTGGTGCCGCTTTAGTGATGACGCTTCAGTGGGATGGGTTCCTCTATAGGGGTTTACGGGTTTTAAAATTGTATATTAAACCCTTAGACGACCTTATTTTGTATTTTTTTGAATTTTTGGGTTAAGAGACGACCCCTAGGACATTCAAACTCATTTCACTATTCTTTAAGATAGAGGTATGCTTTTTACTCCATGAATTCGTTTTACGATCCGTATGACATTTTAGAATGGGTCAATATTTATGGGGAAGAATTTCTTGAAGAATCCTTTGGTGGAATCAACCTAAAGTGACTAGTTGGGGTTATGGGTTTGAACTAGGATTCATAGTTTGTTCGTATCCAAGAATTTAGTGTTTCTTTTTTGATTCTCGTATAGAAATTGTTATTTCTAGACCACGAACAAGCCGAATGAATTTGGAAAAGGAAAGATCAAGTTGTCTGGGGTTTGAAGCTTATTTTAAGTTAGGTGATGGTTGTGATTATGTGATTGTTTGATATACACTTGCTTTTCATCGTTGTGATACTTGTATACATATGTATGTTGCAATATTGATCATAGATGTTGAAATGACATATATGAATATGGATACATGAAATCATGACTTGAATGTTGATCTTTATGTCTTATTGTGATGTGTCATTGGGATCGGCCGCAACATTCTGTTACACTAACTTGGATCAGATTGCCACGTTCTAGCATGCTAACTGGGATTGGTTGCCATGTGCTGGCATGAAAATTTGATTGGATTGCCACGTTTCATCATGCTAATACTTTGACTTATGTTCCATGAGAGGTCCAACTTTATGATGTAGCATGTGAATTGTGATGTTTATTCTTCATAGTATTTAGTATTTCGATATTTATGCATGTGTTATAATGTTGTCATTGCTTCTGTATGTTAAACTAGTGGGATAACTGTGTGATCCTACCAGTACACAATGGTTGTGTACCGAGTCATCACTTTCTCTTATTTTTGTTGAGTATATCAAATCTTCACATGACTGTTAACAAACCTCGCTTAGGAGTCAGTGATCGCTTCGGGTTCAAAAGAGAGCCACATCAATTGTGCTGCCATGGAATTCTCTTTATTCTATGTCCACATTTTTTCAGACCTAGGCCTTTTTTAGTTAGTTATATAGTTCACTAGAAATTCTTGTTAGATTTGCTTCTGGCTTCTAGTTTTGGTGCATTTACTTTCAGATTCTAGGTTTATCTTGCGCATCGTTAGTTAGTTAGTTATTAGATCTTTAACTAGTATGGAATTTAACTTACTTATTTAACTTGCTTCTGTAACTTAAATGTCTTTGTTTTTAGATATATTTCTTTGATTGTTTGCTAGTACTGGTACTCCTACCGAGTTGTAGTATGGGAGCCAATTACGACGGTCTGGGACATTGTAATGTCCCGTAGCCAAAATAGATCAAAAATTAGTTTTTCAGAAAAATCTGCAGGTGCTACCAACGGTGGCATCGACGGACCGTATCCTGAACCACGGTCCATCCTGCACAACCATCGATGGGATCAGAAACTCCCAAAAAAAAATTCAACCCAAAAAATTTGGTTAAGTCTTGGACGACAGATGGACTTATGGTCCGTAGGTCAGACGACGGTTCGTAGTCCGTGATTGTAAATCAAGACTCCCTTCACCCACTCTCTGACAAGAGTTATGGATGACCAGCACGATCCGTAGTTGTAAAATTTACAGACAGTTAAGGGGAAATGAAGTTGGTTCAACTTCAAATGGTCATAAATCTTAGCAAAAAATGAATTTGGTGTCCTATTACTTACCCACATATGGATAATTGAATTATCTTTCCATAGCCACCGATCTTTCTAAAATCAGATCTCCGAGTGAAAAGTTATTCCCATTTTAGTAAAGGTATGTCGAAAAGGCCCTAACGACAGACCCAACGAGGGGGTGTCGGGCAGACGACGGATCGTCAGTCCTGGCCATCGTTTGGTCTGACAGCATCTTTTCCAGTGGTCTTTTGGACCTTTCCCACTCCGTTTAAACCGTAAGTTACGTCGTTTTGACACTGTATCATTATATTTTAGTAGTTTAAGCCTAGAAGATAATTAAGACATATCTAAGTCAAATCCTTAAATCAAAAGTTAGAAAACTAGAAGCAAGAAAGGAGAAAAAGCTCAGAACCCTAGTTCAAGAACGAAACAAGTGTCCAACAGTTCCATCCACAAAACTTAAGTATTTTTCCGTGGATTTCATCACCAGGTATGTGGGATTTCACTACTGGGTTCCTTTCACCCATTGGGTCTCTAGTTTTCAGTCAGATTCTTGATTCTCTTGTCATGATTAAACATAGGGTTTCTAGAACTTCAAGAGAACTTCATGAATTTATTAGTTTTGATGTTCGAAATAAGATTATCATGTTATTATTTGGTTTATTGCATGAATTTCAAACCCTAGCTTTGTATTTCTTTAGTTCTCGAATTACACATGCTAGGTGAGATATTTCAGACACTTCAGATATACATGCCTCAGTTATAAATGCATAATTACCAGATTAATTGTTGTATTCTTAGTTTGCATGTTATGTTTCGAGCTATCCAGTATATACAGAAACTCAGACATAATCTGTAAATTTACAGAATTTATGGGAGTAACATAATACCGGGTTGGACTAGGGTTTGGCGTACACAATAGTCCCAAAACTACTAGCCAAGTAGGTTGTAAGTCCCCTCTGTGGACAATCAGTTTAGTGATCACGCCAGCATGCCTTTATACCTCTGGCAAGGTATATTGGGTCCTCTCGATGGGCGTATACATCAGACTCCACATTTAGCTCATGTTGTTTTATTATCGGTTATTAGTAGCTCCCAAAGATCATTCAGACTCTCTGCATTGACCATTTATCAGTATATTCAGTATTAAGTTTCAGGATGTTATAAGTTGGTCATTGCATGTAGTTAGCTCAGAATTCAATTTATCATGTCAGATTATTGTAATTGCGGTTATTCTTGTTCAATTATGTTTTATTTCAGCTTTACTCTATCCTACATGCTCAGTACCTTTCAAGTACTGAAGCATACGTGTGCTACATCTTCTCGTGATGTAGGTTTAGGTTCTCAACATCCAGATCATGCATAGATCGATTCTCAATCTCAAGTTCAGCCAATTCAGTGGTGAGTCCTCATTCTCCAAGGACAACAGTCATGAGTTTCATTTCATTCTTTAGTCATTTAGTTTATGTTTTTGCTAGATTTTTCCCATCTTTTTAGATTTAAGTATGATTTAGCTTCCGCATCACTTTATTATCTGTAGTATGCTCATAATCATGCAAGCAGGGTTAGATTGGGATCATTTGTGGTCCTAGGTTTTGTGTTCGCGTCTTGGGGGTGGCTCGGGGCGTGTTAGTCATGATACTCAATGTCCCCTATCATCATTGCATCTTTACCTTTTTGCTTGACAAACGAGAACCCACACATAAACAAGCTCATGTTGCTCCTCATATCACAAATCATCTCCTGAGCATAATGGGACAGTTGAGCGACCTTGACACTATACTCATGCACACTTATGGATTCCTACTTCAAGTTAAGGAATTGTCTTACCTTTGCCTCCCTCAGCTCACGAGAAAAAAACAACCCAAGAAGACCACTTCAAACACAACCCAACTCACAATAGGTGCACACTCAACTCCACTCTTCTTCCATTGTTCATATCAGAATCTAGAAACACCCTTCAGTTGGTATGTAGCTAGTTCCACACCTTCAGCATCTTAAAAATGCTCACCTCAAGCTCTTTTGGCAACTCTTCAACATATTTTTCCATATTCTTAATGATACTTGAACCAATGAAATCTGGAGGGTTCTTGTGTAAGAAATTATGGATCCTAAATGTATTAGCCATATACTTTCGATTCCCTTTTTTTTGTCCATCTTTGTTGGTCAATACTTGAGTCAACATCCGATAGCATCCAGAACTAAGAAGTAGTGACCTCTCCATGGGGTTGCTCTTCTTGTTTTATGGAGACCCCGTGATCCTAAGGATAACCATTCTTCCTAAATGGATTACCTAAAATAGTTTTTCTTGGAGGCATGATCTTAAAAGATACGCACATGTGCGGATAAGAAAGAAACTTTTATAGAGTTGAAATCTATCACTTGAAATGAGTATGGAAGAAGTTAGATAGTTCGTAAATGTCGCAACCTCGTCATTATAGATGTGGCGCGTTTCAAATTGATAACTAAGACACTATAGACATGATTTCATATACACGTAGGACTCTTGAACCCTGTGCTCTGATACCAAGTTTGTCATGCCCCGAGCCTACACCCTGGACACGACTGACACTCGAGAACCATTGTTGGTTCGCAAGGGAACCCTTGGCCTTACTCAATACTCAACAGAAGACATACTCATAAATATAAGAACCTAAAAGTAACTCAACTCATAACAAAACAACTTCTTGTACTAGAGACCACAAAGCAAATTTGGATTCCATGGTTTAAAGAGTTGTGCAAGTTTTTTCTTACATTTACATTAAATAGCACAACAATTAATTAAGAAATCATAACCACATATTTATTTTCTATAATACCGGTTAACAGTCTAATCAGCTTAGATAAAACCTCTTATGAATAAATAAGATCCACTATAACATAGTGATTGATATGCACTTTTCTTTTGATTTATTAATATTCTCTTTGATACTTTTAGATGATATCTCTCATGCTTGGATTGATGCTTGCCGACCAGACTTACGCCATAGAAAATGTCTGGGTGAGTAGGTATCCAGCCCCAAGCCTACACCCTAGATGTGGTTGGCAACTAATGACCATTGCTGGTCTTAAGCGAACCCTTTGCTTGGCTTACTTAACTAAGCGGAAGACTTAACTCAAATACACAGTCTCATGATGTAACTTAACGAAATAATAAGTTGGAAAAACTTGCACTTAAGTCTCATAACAAGGAAATCTTAAATACAGAAATAAGAGACACTAAAAAGATTATCTGACTATCTAGGAAGCCTCCACAATACTATGATGAATTTAAGGGCAGACCCCAGAATATCCTTTATATTAAATACTAGAAATTGAATAAAAGTATCCTTTAGAATGCAAGGAGTCTCACCACTGACTACGAATACTCAACTAGATCAACGAGGCATTGGATTATACTGATCTTAATTACCTTCTTCTGCATTAGAAGACGATGCAGGTAAACTAACATCAGTACATTGAATGTACGAGTATGTGAGTTGGAATGCTAAACGACAACTTAAATGTTGAAAAGAATAAGATCAACTTACCTTGACTCTCCCCTACTCATGAATACTCTACTCAATGTGTATATATATGGCAATTAAAACACATGCGATTTATATAAATCTTTGAAAAACAGTAAAAAAACGTAGTTCGTTAAAGAAAATGCAATAACAAACTCAACTTTACAGATATATGAAAGTAATATAGCTTTATGGGAGATTCTCTAACCGACAATCATCAATATGAAGCTAATTGATAGTATAACATATTACCTCACATGTCAAAAGGACTTTGCTATACCTCGCTGTCAGTATAGAACCTTAACTACTAAGTGGATCCAGTAGTCTATGCTAAAAAGCTCTAAGGAATCATCAAAAAAGTATGATCCTTCATCTTTCCATGTTGGCTACAAGGTTTATGGGGTCATGAGTTAATATGAACTTGCGTCCCCATATCAGTGCTTGATACGCTCAAATTACACCTTCCTAAATAAGTATAAGCGGTTGTAATCAAGGAGAGAAACCAACTAGTAGGTTCGGGTTGATCCCACGAGAAAAATGATTTATACTTAACTTCAATGTATGATTATGTCTATTTAGCAAAGGTTTTTCCAAAGACAAGTTATTAAAGAGGGGGGGGGTTGTGAAAAACGTTTCTTTAACACCTTTAAGTTAACAAGTAAGCAAAAGTAAAATTATAGTTTTTTTCAAGTTATGAGACTAAATGTGGTATATGTGTTCCCCATAGGTTCAAAACATCATATTCTTAGAAATAGCTATTCTTTCCTAGTGTTTTGCATGTAAAGTGGTAAGTTATGTATCTCTAAATGGTCCGACATCTAGAAAATTTCAGACCGCACCTTGGTCCGGCTACGTGTATATAAGATACTAACCATTACCGTTAGCTCATATTAGACATTATAATTGATATATGACTTAGTTGTTATTTCGCACCAATCGACACTATCCTATTAGATTGTATCCCACTAAATCTATGTTGATACTTCTTTTCTTATTACTACCTCCTTGGTCCGACAAGCAGCAACAAGGCCAGTTCTAAGCGTGTACTCGTTAAAAAGAATTCTAAACGAAAGAATTATCAATACATGCAAGAACCTATTTGAGAAATGCTTATTCGCTAGGTCAACTTTGTTACTTACTCATTGTTCCCACAACCCTAGTTGTGGATTTAGTTACCCATGCAAGCTACATCACAATTCATAGCATTTAAAGAAGAAATCACTAATTTACTTCAACAATATGCGTAAACCCACAAAATCAACTTGAAATTCCAAGATAAAGCTTCAATCCAAATACGGAAATTGATTGATTGCTAAAGTTTGCAAAAACCAATCTCCAAGCAAAAGTAGAATAATACTAATAATGTCCCGCCTCAAAAACGTGATTTTAATCCCCAATTTATAGAAAACATTGTCCTAATCTAAATAAATTGAAATAAGGAAAGTTTGTCCAAAAATGCGACACTGATCGACGACCCAATCGACCCCGTCGATTGCCTTTGTCAGTCCAGACATAGAATCTTGATAAATCAGTTATTGGGATCTTCTCAGAATTGATCGACAGTTAACCAGTACGGCCCGTCAATCATTTGAGTTTATTTTTCCACACTTGGTCACAATTCCTTGATCATCTCCCTCATCCGAAACTGCACATCGACAGTTACCTCCTATGGACCGTCGATTTAAAGTCGGGCTGTCGATGGCCTTCATGGGTCATCTTTCTGTACTCTTTTCCATCTGCCTTCTACATTTTTAGTATGGACATCTTTCTTGAAAAAGAAACATAAAAACATGTTAAAACTACTACAAAAAGGCTCTAGACACACACAAATCTTAAGCTAAATTCATTGAAGACACCGTTAAACCACGAAACATTAACACCCTCAATAAAAATTTGTTGTTTGTCTTCAAGCGACACATTATTACTCAAAACAACACTTATACAAAAGTATACTCTTTTAAGCCTTTGCAATAAACCGGTTATGAATCCCAACTCTTTCTTTGCTATAGTGCATGCTTACTCTCTTAGGTTCGACAAGCTAACTCATGTGGACCACATTATGACACAAACTCACCATGCACTGACACTTCTATTGTTTTGCCTCTAACCAAGATAACAACATTCGGACACCACAACTAGTGTCCTCACTTTAAAAGAAATCCTTATTTTTTGCACAGTGATTTTAAGTTTGGGTAAAAGGATCTTTGTTCAAAACTCACACTCATAAACAGGTTCAAATATATCTATTACTGTCGTCATAGGCTTTCCTTTATTTTCTCTGCTTAGGTTCACCACACTAGACTCTAGGATCACGGTAGGAATTTCTTGGCTTCTAACGTTGGCTTAGAGTCAGGTGTGGTAGATTTGGGTATATATTTAGTGACTTTTTGTCATCTTTGATATTTCCGCTAAGCTTCCTACCTCTTTTCATTGACATTTATGCCCTACTTTCTTTGTTTTTCATCTTTTCCTTGCTCCTTTTTTTGGATATGACTTTTATTCTTTTGTCAACTTTTTGTCTTCAAACTCTTTTCTTTATTTTCTTATGCTTTTCTCTTCCTTTTCATTCAATTGTTAATTTCACCGAGTAACATCTTTCACTCACTTTCTCTTTTCTTTTCAACATTCAACTCTTTTCATACACATTTTTGGGTTCTCACTCATAATAGCCACCCTCAACTCATGGATGTTAAACTCATGGATTTTCCATGAGTTGAGGTACACAATTCCCGAGGTTGGGTCGAGGTAAAGACGAGGTCATTTTCTGCATTAGCCACCTTCAACATAGGCTTTTGGCCTAAGCCGAGGTGCACATGACCAAGGAGGGACCAGGGCCAAAACATTAAACCTGGGAAGGTGAGTTGGTGATAAAAAAAATAGGTCTATTATATGCTCAATATATTTTGATCAAAATGGATAAAACTTTCTTTTGGTTAACTTTATTTTAAGCTAGATGTTTGCTTATTGGAACAAGGGCCTATGATTCTTTCATAGTCTTTTAACACATATCCCCTTTGTAGGACTAACATGGAATATTCTAGCTAGGTACCAACTGTTGAACACTAAAAAGTCCTCACACTCTCTTGACACCTCATTACGCTATCTGACTGTCAGATTTCCCAATTTAGGTGTTAGTTGAGGGTCATACAGTGGGTGCCTATCTATGTCATGCTTAGAGCCAACACATTTTACTCATTTTCACCTAGTCATGCAAGCACTTTCAAGGACGGGATATAATTTAATTTCATCCGTCATGCTTCATCTTTCATGCTTTTATACTTTGTACAAGTAAAAAATTAACCAGTCTCTTGGGGAAACGGAACAAAGGCAAGAAAACCCCAAGAGATGATTGTGAGTTGGGCTACTCAGAATTCACCCTAACACTCCCTTTCCATTTACACACACCAACAAAAAGAGCATGCCATTTTCCCTAATGCCTAAAAAACATAAGTATAGGGTGGTAGGTGAAGCAAACATGATGCGCATAGGGCCCACGATCTCTCAACAAGTGGGCGGGTCCAGTTTCACGGAACCTGTAACATCAGTGCGTGGGTCACCCTCAGTGGTGCCCATATCAATATCCTCACCATCAATGGTGCTCCTCTCACCGTTCAGTGTCATGGAACTAGACGCCCCAACAACCATCTCTTGTGCCCTAATATGGAGGGCCTTCTCATTTACCAAAGAAGCCCTCCTAGCAGCCTCAAGGTCCGTCCTTTATTTATTCCTCGCACGAGCATCACTTTTGCCTCATTGGTGAGGCTAGAACGGAGCCTCTTGGCATGACCACGTGGCTCAGCCTGCGTCTCAATAGAAGGCTTAAATAAATCTTCAATCACTGTGTCCTTTGCTAGCTCGATAGGCACACTCTCTTACTCAGTCCCCCTCATCTCTAAATGGCGTCCATATCCGCTCGTTAATTAACCATCGCATCCTGAAGAGTAGTGAGTAGTATGGTAAAGGTTGGTCATGCTAGCACCCTCAACTCAAAGACGTGAAGGTGTTGGTGAACCCTCAAATTTTTCTGCTTAGTCTGCTGGCGTCCTCAACATCATAAAAGGATTTCTGCATCCAAGGTTGTATGTGGCGAAGAACGGTGGCCATCTAGGCCTCTAATCTCTGGACCGTTCTAGGGGGACCAGTACTGCAGAGTGGGGCATGGACCGGGATGAATCAGCAGGGATGGTGTCATCAGGCTCTGAAGTAGTAGGGTTATCCCCTTGGGCTAACTCTACAGTGTCCGCCAAGTTCTCACTCAACGGATACATCTCAACTTTTTGCCCTCTTTAAGGTTCCTCTACATTGGCCTTATCCTTGTTAAGACCTATATCAACAGTCCCCACCGTAATACATAGTGTATCATAGTGCCTGATTGGCACTGAGACATCCTTGCATAAGTGGAAGATGAGACAAGCAAAGGGTGAGTAGTAGAATTCTTGAAATCCCTCTCGTAGATCACCGTGATCAGTACCTTAGAAAAATCTATCTCCAACCCCGCCACTAGAGGTGCTACAAGTATCGCCCTATACCATGTAACAACATTATCAACATTTGTCGGTGATAGGCGGTGTTAGACCAACAACTAGAAGAACTTGGCTGCAAAGGTTCGGGTGGCCTTTTTAATCAACCCTCGGGGGTATAACACCCAATCGGCCCTCTCACCCTCAGTCACCAAATGTTTGGGCCAGCCATTTCTTCATTGTCTCTCTCTTCTCAGTAGTCCTCGGAAACACGCCACTTTTGATAGTCTCCCACATGTAGTCGAATTCTGTAGTCACGAGGGTCCATTGTGTATTAGTGGTGGGTACATATAGGAACTGATGAAGGGTGTCCTCCGAGATGTAAACATGGCAGCCTTTGACTAGTATAGAGGTGAGTGGGCATTGTTTGGCAGGTTTCGCCTGTCTGTCAATATATCCTCTGAGAGTAGCCACATAGGAAGCATAACCTTGTATATCTCCTCAATGTAGGTACCAAAACATCGCACCATCAGTATATCTTGTACGGCTAAACAATCTTTGCACCTCGGTGACCATTTGCAAACTTCCCATTAAGAACTTGACGCTCTACTGCCACCAACCGGGACATCACCCCCTTCTTATTCAACATTTTTGTGTTCCTATACGTGGTGGTTCCCATCAATGCACCACCGGATGGATTCTTTAGCCATGGGTGAGGGCTCATCTTCTGCGGGAGCGGGTGCAGTCTCTGAGTTATCATCCTCATCAGACGAGGCTTGGTGGTCTTGACTCTCCGATCGAGTGACTCCCTAGGAGGCGGAACATGAGGTAGTGGCCCCATTTGACCCAGAAGATTGGGTCGACCCTCATATAGAACCAAATTTAGATCCTGATGCTCTTATAAAACTAGAGGCTGCCCTGTTCGGTGATCAGTCAGTGTATGCTCCTCATAAGACTAGGAGGCAGTGACTACACTGGGAACCACCTTCCGAGGGGTACCCCTAGTGACTCGTGCAGCTGGTGTTAGGGTTATGTCACCCGAGGGAACGTATTCTGGATCTTCTTATTGTCGGAGATGACAACCTTCCGACAAGACGGGGCCACTGACTTGGACTTGTCCTTTGAGAAGAATATATCCTTCTTAGGATCCATTTGTATCTGTAGAGCAGTTGCTAGTGTCACTTCAGCAACATTACATACTCGAAAAACTTCAGGCGAAGACAATTTAAAAAGTAAACAACAAAGTTTAGTTCTTTTGAGTTAGGTCGATGGGCAGTATCGATGGTCCATCGATAGGGTCCATCGTCTGACACTATGAATAATTCAAATTAATCAAAAATTTCAGAACTCTCAGATTGAAATGACGAATGTGCAGAACAGGCTATCAATCAATCGATGGACAGTAGTCCACTTTCGTCGTCTAACACATAAAATATATATTTAGAAATTAGTGAAAATAGATTCTCTGAATGAAATGATGGACGTGCAGAACTGCCGTCGTTTCAGACCTCAACAATCTTAGGGTGGTCCAATCAACGGACCGTATCAACGGCTCGTTGATCCATCGACGGGGTCTCGTACTGTTGGCATGAGATAGACTTTAGGCCATTTTACAAGGTCTATTTTTTTTACAACTTAAGACCACTCAAGTTTAGATATGACATTTTAACACCCGAAAGACCATTTCGTTATTCCTAGAGTTTCATTTTGAAATACATTCAGCCATAGTACAAACACTAAGTCGGAATTGGAAAAAACTACAACACTAACCATATTTTAGATGGGTTATAAGGCGACACAACAACATTTTTCATTCTGAGAAACGTAATACTCGAGTTATTAGCACGTGATATTAATTAATTTAGTCCCTATGCCAAGACCAACATCCGAATTTCTATTCAACAACTATGAATGAGAGTTAAAAGTGTAAAGGAAATTGAAATACCTTGAGTTCAGAGATGTTTGGTTGTGAGATCCTACGTGCCCAAACTTGTTAACCGACCAATAAACAACGAAGAGACAAGAGAAATTGGGGTTTGGGGAATTTGAGGGATTTTGATTTGGGAATGAAATGGAATATACGAGGATGATGGTTTGTGCTATAGTAAATAAATAAAGGGAGAAAAACAATTTTGGAAAGGGATTTTAAAAGAATTTGAAGGTGGGAATGAATATGAACCGTTATGTCCTTTAATATTATCGGCCGGGTTGGGTCACTGGCAGTTAGTACCTATAAAACCCCGACAGTCCATCGACTAGGACTATTATTTGCATCTAGACTTAGAAAATTTAAGAGACCTAGCATGTACAGATTCCATTGACGATCCGTCGATTGAATGATGACCCATCAATGGAGTCCGTAGACCTATGCACCAGCCCATTCCTGCAGATGTTTTTTTGTTTTGGTCCATTCAAATGTAACACCCATTAGAACATTCTTTCTGTGTTTTTCTAGAAACTTTTGAGACATGGATGCTACACTAATCTCTAGCCAACACTATCACACAAGCAAGAATGAAATAATATAAAAAAATGAAACAAGAATATAAGACTGTTTCTACAAAGAAAATAAAACCTATCGTTGGCTAGATGATACAACTTTGGTTGCCTCCCAAGAAGCGCTTGATTTAACATCACCGCACGGCGCAGACTCCATGATTACTCAGACTTCATCAAGGTGATAGGTCTCAACAACTTCATGGACACTCTCTGCGTTCCCTAGGTAAATCTTAATACTTTGTTTGTTGACTGTGAACTTTGCGCCCTCCTTATTCTCCAACTCAACTGCTCCATGTGAAAATACTAGAGTGATGAGAAATGACCTGTCAACTTTGACTTGAGTTTTCCTTGAAACAAGCGTATCCTAGAGTTGAATAGAAGCACAAAATCACCAACCGAAAATTCTCTCTTTTCGATCCTTTGTTCGTGATACTTATTTATCTTCTCTTTGTATATGGATGAACTTTCATAGGCTTTAAAGCGTAACTCATCAAGATCATTCAATCCATTTAGTCTTTGTTCCGCCACTTCATTCGAGTCCATCTTATGTTTCTTCACTGCCCATATGGCTTTGTGCCCTAACTCGACCGGCAAGTTAAAAGCCTTCCCATATACAAGTTGGTATGGAGACATACCTATGGGAGTCTTGTATGCAGTCCGGTAGGCCCAGAGAGCATCGTCAAGCCTCCTTGACCAATCCGTTCTATTAGCATTCAGCTTTTTTTGCAAGAATTTGCTTGATCTTTGATTAGATACCTCAACTTGCCCGCTAGGCTGTGGATGATAAGGAGTAGCCACATGATGGAGAACCTCATATTTCTCCAATAGACCTTTGAACAACATTTTATAAAAGTAAGAGCCACCATGACTTATAATGGCTCTAAATGTGCGAAATCTGGAGAAGATATTCTTTTTCAAGAACGCAGTGACACATTTTCCTTATTTGTTATGAAGCACTATTGCTTCCACCCATTTTGATACATAGTCGACCGCCAGAAGTATATATTTCATCCCATGAGAACTCACAAACGAGCCCATAAAATCAATGCCCCATACATCAAACAACTTAATCACCAAAATAGGATTTAAGAGGAGTTCATGTCTCCTAAAAATTCCTCCATCTTGTTGGCACCGATCACATGAATTGGCAAAATAGTGAGAATCTTGGTGGATGGTTGTCCAATAGTACCCACACTGTAAGATCTTATGTGTAGTACGGATACCACTATGGTACCCACCCATAGGCTAGGAGTGACATGTCTCAAAAAACTCAACATCACAAACTCCAATACACAATGACGAATAATCTCATCGACACAATTCCGGTATAAGTAAGGCTAATCACAAAAGGAAATTTTCATATAATGCGTGAACTTTTTCCAATGGTGGAAGGATAAATCCGGCGGAACTACATCACTTGCTAGGTAGTTCGCAAAGTCTGCGAATCATGGGATCAAATCCTAAGAAACGACCAATACATGTTCATCTTGTAATGCATCATCAATTTCAGCCTATTCACCCAATTCTCGCATAGCTTCAATCCTCCAACAGGGAAAAATGGTCGGCCACTTAATTCTTAGTCCCCCTTTCTATCTTTCACCTCAAAATCGAACTCTTGCAGCAATAATGCCCATCTAATTAACCTTGGTTTTGCGTCCTTCTTTTCTATCAAGTACCTCAAAGCGAAGTGGTCTGTGTGCACTATAACCTTTGTACCAATGAAGTAGGAGCAAAATTTTTCCAATGCAAACACCACCGCAAGAAGATCTTGTTCAATTACCATGTAGTTCTTCTGAGCCTTATTTAGGGCCTTACCCGAATAGTACATGGTGTGAAGGATTTTATCCCTTCTCCGACCCAATACCACACAAAGGGCAACACCACTAACATCACTCATCACCTCAAATGGCTCACTCCAATTTGGTGAAATAATAATGGCGCGGACACTAACTTCTCATTCAACTCTCCAAATTCCATCAAACATGATTCATCGAAATAGAACTTACATTCCTTCTCGATTAGTTTGCACAGAGGATGTGCAATTTATGAAATATCCTAAATAAACCTCAGGTAAAAACCAGCATGCCCAAGAAAACTTCTCACACCTTTTGAAGAAATGGGTGGAGGAAGCCTCTCTATAACCTCCACTTAAGCTCGATCAACCTCTATCTTCTTCTCTGAGATGCGATAGCCCAACACTATGCCTTCTTTCACCCTAAAGTAACATTTTTCCCAATTAAACACTAGATTAAAATCCTCTCACCTTTTGAGCACCTCATCCAAATTGCTCAATCACAGATAAAAGGAGTCGCCAAACATTGAAAAATCATCCATGAACACCTCAATAGTGTCCTCCACTATATCGGAGATTATCGACATCATACATCACTTGAAAGTGGTCGGTGCATTACATAACCCAAACGACATCCTTTTGAATGCAAACGTCCCACAAGGGCAACTGAAAATGGTATTTTCTTGATCCTCAAGGGCAATAGAGATTTGATTGTAGCCCGAATAGCCATCGACAAACCAATACAATCATTTACCTGTGAGTCTATCTAATATGTGATCCATAAAGGGCATCGGGAAATGGTCCTTTTCAAATCAAGCATTCAACTTCTGGTAGTCCATACAAACTCTCCATCCGGTCAGTATCCACATTGGAACAAGCTCGTTCCTCTCATTAGGCGCCACTGTCATCCCACCCTTTTTAGGCACCATTAAACATGGCGCACCCAAATACTGTATGCAATAGGATAAATGACTTTGACATCCAACCACTTGATGATCTATTTTTTAACTACCTCTTGCATAGGTGGATTCAACCTTCTTTGGTGCTCAATACTTAATTGGTTTGTTATAAGGCATGAGTTGGATTTTGTGTGAATAATGCCGGGAGGAACTCCAATAATTTCCGCAATAGTCCAACCAATGAATCGTTTCAAGCTCTTCAACACCTCCACTTAACACTCTACTTGTTGCCTATTCAAATCCGCTGCAATTATCACCGGCATAGTGTCATATATAACCAAGAATACATACCTCAGATGAGGTGGTACAACCTTAAGCTCTAATTTTGTAGCCTCCTCAATAGATGGTTTCATGGATCGATACTCGCGTGCTTCAAATCTAACTCCAATTTCTTTTGTTTTAACTGATATTCATTTTGTTCAAAGGAAGCCATGAAAGAACCATAATCTTCAATACCATCACTCTCAAAATTCATGATCACTGCCACTAGTGCCTCGACGCCTACTCGCTCTTTAATTTGTACCTAATATATACTCTCAACCCTATAGGATATAATAGATACAGTTCGGAGCTCGCAACTCTTCTTCGTGGACCTACATATATTGAAAGTTGCTTCTTTATTGTTCAACCTAAACTTCATTAGCCCCATGTTTATATCAACCAATTCACGCCCAGTGGCAATGAATGACCTGCTTAGAATAATGGGAACCTCAAAATCATCTCACAGTCAAGAACCACAAAATTAACCGGAAATATAAATGAATCCACTTTAACAAGCACATCATAGAGTATAAAAATGGGACTCTTCACTGCTCGATCAACCATAAGTAAACATATAATAGTAGGCTTTGGTCCACCAATCCAAACTTTTTGTAAATGGAAAGAGGCACGAGGTTTATGCTTGTTCCAAGATCACATAGTGCTTTAGTAAAGTGTAGTAACCCGATTATACATGGAATGGTGAAACATCCACGATCTTTCTTTTTCTGCATAAGAGACCTTGTAGCAATAGCACTACAGTGGTGCATTCTGTCATCATCCTCAAAACTCACCGTTCTCTTCTTTGTCACCATATCTTTCATAAACATAGCATAATCGGGCATTTGTTCCAAAGCTTCTATCAAAGGGATATTGATGGAAAATTGTTTCAACATAGTGATAAATCATCGATATTTACCATCCTCAGTCTTCTTCACTAATCTCTGAGGGAATGGAGATGGAGGTATAGGAATGGGGCCCACTTTCTGAGACACCTCTGCTTCTATGACCATGTTGTTCACCAACTCTCCAATAGTTTCTACAACCTCTTTTTCTTTTATCATATCATTTTTTACATCAGATGGCATAGGTGGATCAATGGTTTGCTTACCCCCTCGAGTAGTGACCTCCATGTAATGCCTATCATTTTAAGGATTCTGGATAGTATATCTAGCAAGAGTGCCACGTAGGCGTGGATTCACAGTAGTAGACAATTAAACCATATGCAACTGAAGATGCCTAATCAAAACCGCATGTGTATCCACCATTTGCAAAATGTTAACTAAATCACTTTTTATCTCTCATCATCCATTTGTATCATATACTCAACTCGCGCCATACTACCTCCACCATCCCTAGGAGCAACTTCCTGTTTTGATGGGGTGATATAGGTCCCACTCAAAATCATTCCTAGTACCATAGTTACCCTGGTTGAAGTTTTTGTCGTGGTTATAATTTCCATCTCCAACATATTTAACTTCTTAATTATAGTTACCATAGTTCCGACCTTGATTTCCTTGACCTTGGCACCAAATTCTCCTTATTGGAGCCTTAGGCGTTTGGTAGATAAAACCCCGTCTACTCGTTCACTCATAGGTATCTTTTTCATAATAGTACTCATCTACTGGCGGTGGTGGTTTAGTCAAGCAGTTCACCGCATTTACCTTCTCTACACCTCCACTCACATGTTTCAAAACCAAACCTTGCTCAGTTCTCATCTTTGCAAACTCTTCACACATCTCATCTGATGTTGGGTTGTTTGTAACTTGCACTGCAAAGGTGCTTCTCCTAGTGTCCTACTTTCTAGTGCTCCAAGCCTTGTAAATGCGAGATATCTTCTCCAACTATTCTACGATTGCTGCATATGTACACTCTTCATAGGAATCCCCCTCTATAGTATGTAGCACTGCGTTATTGTTATCATCTTGACCTCGATATAAGTAATATTTCAACGACTCATCATCAATGTGGTGGTTTGGGAAGCCTCTCACAAATGTAGTAAATTTGACCCAAGAGCTACTCACTGACTCCCGTGGTAGTGCTACAAAGTTGTGCACTTTATCTTTATGGTTGAGCTTCTTGGACACTGGATAATACCTTTCTAAGAACATATCTCTCAATTAATCCTAAGTTTAAATGGAGTTGTAGGGTAGCTCAGCAAAACATATCGCAGCATCTCCTGTCAGTGATAAAGGAAACACTCGCAGCCCGATAACATTCATATCCAAGTCTAGACTACCCACACAATTCTTGCACACAGACCTCAGTAAGGCTATGTGAGCATATGGATCCTCCGATGGCATTCCTACAAACAAACCCCTCGCATTGAGCATCTGCATCAAGCCAATTGTCACCATGAATGTGTTCCCTTGAGGTAGAGAAGGTAGGACAAGAGGTCTATCAGAGTCTGTGATGTTCACGTTGCCTCTATAGTGATCCTGAGGTCGTAGTGCTGGGGGTTGCATCCTCAAAACATTCTCCAAATTATTTTCAACCTTAAATTGATTTTGTGCCTCAATAGGTAATGGAGGTTGACGGATCTCCCTATCACCTAGATTGGCTGGGTTCGGTTGATTTTCCATCGTTCTCAATGTATGGTTAAGTTCAGTATTGAATGGAATGAGTAGTTCTCCTCGACTCCATGTACTTGTCATACACTAGAGTTAGACACGAAAAAGAAAACGAAATGAAAAAGTAAAATCAGGAAATTGTTAACTAAATTTCAATAATATAACTAAACTTAATCTAAAAGCCAGATTCCTAGCAGCGGCGCCAAAATTTGATACGCTAAAATTACGCCTCCCTAAAGAAGTATAAGCGGTTGTAATCAAGTAGAGTACCCAGCAAGTAGGTTCGGATCGATCGCACCAGGAAAATGGGATAGACTTAATTTCAATGTACGATTATGTCTATATAGCCAAGGTTTTTTCGAAAACAACTAATTGAAGGGGAGGGGGGGTTTGTGAAACAACTTTCTTCAAAACTTCTAAGATAACAAGTAAGCAAAAGTAAAAAATTAGTTTTTATTAAGAAGTGAGACTAACTAGGGTATATTTATTCCCCATAGGTTCATAATGCCGTATTCCTAGCAATAGCAATTCTTCCCTAGTGATTTGCATGTAAAGTGGTAAGTAATGTATCTCTAAATCCTTTGTCCGACATCTAGAGAATTTCATCCCGCACCTTGATCCGACTACGTGTGTATAATTTACAAACCCTTACATTACCTCATATTAGACATCATAATCGATGTATGACTTAGTTATTACTTCGCACCAATCGACACTAGCCTATTAGATAGCACCCCACTAAATCTATGTTGATAATTCTTTTCCTATTACTACCTCCTCGGTTCGGCAAGTAGCAACAAGGCTATTTCTAACGTGTGCACACGTTAAAAAGACTTCTAAATGAAATTATTATCAATACATGCAAGAACCTATTTGAGACTTGCTTATTTGCTAGGTTTACTCATTTAATTAGCCATATTTCCCATAACCCTAGTTGTGGTTTTAGTTACCCATGCAAGCAAGATCACAAATTAATAGCTTTTAACGAAGAAATCATGAACTTTCTTCAACAATATGGGTAAACCCAGAAATTGAACTTGAAATTGCAAGATAAAACTTCAAACCAAATCCGAAAATTAATTGATTGCATACGTTTGAGAAAAACAATCTCCAAAACAAAAGAAAAATAATACTTGTAATGTTTCATCCCAAAAACGAGGTTTTAATACCCTATTTACTGAAAACGTTGTTCTAAATTAAAAGAAATTGAAATAAGGAAAGTTCGTCCAAAAACACGGCATTGATCGACGACCCCTGTTGAACGACGGTCCGCCGACTTCCTCTGTCATTCCAGACTTAAAATTATTTTTCTTCATCAGCTCAACCTCTACTCTGAATCAAATGACTAACCTAGATACAATCCGTTGACTCATCTATGGGCCGTGGATTCTCCTCCGTCATTCCATACTTAGAATCTTGAGAAATCAGGTACTGGAGCCTTCTCTGAAATGATCAACGGTTAACCAGTACAATCCATCGATTGATCGGTTGACCGTCATTTCATTTCGTAGTTCCACACTTGGTCATAATTCCCTGATCTTCTCCCTCGGCCTGAACTGCGCATCGATGGTCACCACCTACGGACCGCCGATGGCCTTCGTAGGTCATCTTTCTACACTTTTTTTAAGCTACCTTCTGCATTTTTAATATGGACATATTTCCTGCAAAACAAACATAAAAACATATTAAAACTACTACAAAAAGGCTCTAGACACACACAACTCTTAAGCTAAATGTATTGAGGTAATTTCTCAAACTTAGCTTTTAAAAGTTATGTTGGAAATCATAGTTTTCTCTTTACTAAAAACTAGCCAAAGGCTCTGTTGGAAGTCTAGTTTCCTTTCTTGCTCAAAATGTGATATACATTTGTAACTATAATGGAATACTTGAAAATTAACTCTTAGGGAATTCTTAATTCCCTTATACTTTTGAGAATTTTAATTTAACTCACTACTCTTTGCTCAACTTGTAACTTGAGCCTTTAAAAAAAGTTAAAATGTTTGTTTAAGACTCTTGAAAAGTTTTAGGAACTTACTTTGACTTGGTTCTTAACTTTTAGACTTGACAGACTTTGATATTAGCTGTCCTTGAATTGGATTATGGCTTCAAGTATCATGATCTCATGTTTAATCTCCCTCATAAGATATTCAAATCGTGCAAACTCGGTGTCGTTGGAAAGATATTCAAATTTTTCCAATTCTTTCAAAAAAGTGATAAATTTTAGTTTCATAGCTTATTCTTGGCTATTACGAGTTATGAAATATTACAATAAACATGATAGTATACATCAGAATCTCGATTGCATTATAATATGAAACTTAGGACTTGTCTTCCTTTTCTTTATTAGTCTGGACACATTTCATAGTCTTGAAGTTTCACCCATTGCCTAAAGAAGTTTTCATGAATTTTTAACTATTCATTCAAAAGTTTTACAATATTTTTAAAATAAGTTTCTCGATATAAACTCAGAATATTCTTGGAACGGTCTCTTTAGATATTAACACCTAATGTATAGTCTTCTTAACCCGTATCTTTCATTTCAAATGATTTTGAAAGCCATTGACGTTAAAGGTTTCTGATAATGTTCAAATTACTCCTAAAAAAAACTATTAAAATAGTGAGAGATTGTAGTCTGTAAAAGTCCAACGAAGATTTTGGGTTGAATCCCATAGGGAATGGTATATAAAGCCTATTCATCATTGAGTAATCAATTTAAGAAGCAAATATTGTATCCGCCCATCTTTATGCATACATATATATATATACATATATATATATATACATACATACATACACACACATATATATATATATATATATATATATATACACATACATACATACATACATACATATATATATATATATATATATATATATATATATTCTTAGTAGTAAAATTACCAACACCTCACGTGCAATTTAATATTATGGAATTTATAAAATAATATTTCAAAACTATTAATTTTTAAAACTAAAACACTATATTATCGTACATACAAGATTACGTAGTAAAAAATATTAATAATGTAAATGAAGATGGCAAATATATCATCTTATCATTTATCTTTCGATCAGTCATCTTTATATTGATTTTATAATTTATAGTGCTACTTCCCGAAAGTGTTACTTTTTTATATTTTTGAGAAGTCAAATAAACATTAATAGGAGATTGTACATTTTAAAAGGATGAAAAAGGGAACAAATATTCTAATTCTAACATGTAGAAAGTTTAACCGTACCTTTTACTTTACATATACAATTTTAAAGCATCCCATTAAAATGTGTCATAAGTAATAATTAAAATGAAAAACTGAAGGGAGAATATATCATATTGGAAAACAATTCAACTAATTTAATATACTCCATAGGAAAAAATATTAGAAAAAACTATTCAATTTGTTTGGTTGTTTTTTTTAAAAATGAACATACCATAGTGATGAAGTTCAATTTGAAACGACATTTCTATTCAAATCCAGTGTAGAGAAACACATCTATTACATCCAAAAAGTAGTTGTAGTATTTACAACTTGCAGTAAACATAAGAATATATCCATAATTCATATTGAATATTAGCAATTGATGCATTGTGTAATTTTCTATGTCTTTGAGATTGAATGCTCCAGTCTAGTCAAATTCCTCTATAGGTCTTCCGACACATCGTTGAGCCCATATCAAAAGTTTATTAATTTTTTTCTTCTTTTCCTGCCTCACTTCGCTCTTCAAGGTGCGATAAAGTTTTTATGTTCTTTATGTCATCACAATTGCATACCAAATTTTAATTTTGTCTTCAAAAGATGGTAGCATATATCTATCAAGAATATTTTTTACTATACCTCCAATAACTTCCATAGATAAAACTTGTGTGAATGCTCAATTAATGTTTGTTTTTAATATGTACTAACAAATATTTATAACAATAGCATTGGAGAAACCTAAATAAAAAACATGTATTCAAAAACATCAATTAACAACATAAGCATAAAACAATGACTGTAAATATAAATATCATGATATGTAACAATAAAACGAGGCAGAAAGAAAACCGAGCTCGGTGAATGCATAATGTCCCCTTATGAAATTTATTTTTCTGTAGTACCCGATGTTTATGGAATAAATTCTCGCAAGATAGAACGATTTTATTCATCAATANACTATGGTGTATTGGACCACTCAATAGGAGCAAATACATGAATATTTAATTGTGAAGAAGAAGAAGTACTTAAAAATCTTTGATGTTTTAAAATGAGAGGAAATCTATCTATTTATAGACAACAAGGGTAGCGTGCACAAATTTTTACTATGCCTTATCGAAAAGGTCACAACCTTTCATAAAGAACATACCTTTTCAGAAAAGTGGAAATTCTTCATAAAAGTCACAACTCTTAATAAAATTCCCAACATATCATAAAAGTCGCAAAGTTTCTAAAAGTCACAATATTTCCTGAAAGGGGAATGCTAGATTTTGCAAAAAAAATGAATTAAAAAGAAATCCTTGTTTTTAGTTACACCAAATATATATATATATATATATATATAGGGAGGTATTGGGAGGAGAGCTTTAAACAACATAAAATTATCTATCTATGACCTATATATCATTGATTTGAGCTTGAAAGAAGTCGCTAGTGCTTGCACTAGGGTAGACTTTTTACATCACACCTATTGGCGTTTGGCCTTTCTCAGAACCCAACTAACACAAAATGTCATTCTTATTAGTCTTTTCTTATGGGGAGAAAAATAAAGGCCACTACATTTGGGGGATGGAAACGATGTGTAATATTATGAAGTTCAATGACATATTTGAGTCTTTTCTGTAATAAGTGACCTTCATTAAAAATAAATAATTGCTTACAGGTGTATGTACCTTTCAACCAACAGTCTAAAGATCCCTTTTGAGCAAGATTATAATCGTATGAGAAATGTCCAAGTAAGATAAAAAATTATGTAAGTTATTTCAAACATTAGACAGTACCCTAGTAGCCTATTATGTTGTATCTAAGGTTGAGAAATATATGAGCAAACATTATATCATGGAGGATAATTTCTCAAGCGTTATATGTTTATCAAAATAATAAGGACCAGATATAAAGGCAATATATTTGCTTAAATTAGCAAAATAAAATAAGAAAAAATGACATAAATATATGTTTATCAAAATAATGATCCGCAAATATATACTCTCTTCGGTTTCATGCCATCAAACCCTGAAGAAGAAGCCTGCAAAGACAACACATAACAGGTAAAGACTCAAGAGTTAATAGAGATAGACCCTACTCTAATATTCAATATGAATACCGCAAGACACATCATGGAATATTACCTAGTAAGAACTCAGAACTGTTGAAAATTTGTCAATTCCATCTTCTACGATGTTTGTACATTCTTCCATACTAGAATTTGAAGCTAGCAAGAAGTTTGGTGAATGGGAATGGGGTGCAAATTGACTTGTGGTATATAACAGAGAAGAATGATTTTTAGAAGTATGAGGATTAAAATTATACTTTGAGGAAGTTGAGTAATGATTCCTAATCTCTATCCATTGAAAAATTAATCAATGATTGGGGATTGGGTGTTGGTGATGAAATTGGGCTATATTTTTATTCTTATTTATTAAAGTTAATTTTCAAATTATTTTCTAAGGTTCGTGATTCACAAATTAAGCATGAATTTTTGTCTGGAGGACAAAAATATTTTCTCAAGTTTTTGTCTGCTTTTATGTACTTCTATTTGCAAGAAAGGATTGGTTGACAGTTGTGTAAATTATTCACAAATTGGATCAAAAAGTTGGATATTTTCAAATTTAATCAAAAATTCTACACCGTCAATAAATACTAGCTAAACTTTTATTTTTGTCCACACTTTAGGTAAGATAAAATTCTTGGAACTATTATGCAGACTTTAAATGTGAAATGACATAATTATCCTATTTTATAGTGTTCTCTTAATGTCCCTTAAGAAACAAGTTTAAATTTTGTAAAAAGTAATATCTTTTTAAGATTCCCGCTCAAAATGAATTAGAAAACCTAATTATGTCTTTATAGGGTGTTGTGCCTCTCTTTTTTAATCCTCACCTTCTTCAATGTCTGATCAGAGGCCTTTGCTTAGCTTGAAAAAAACATTTTTTTACCATTTCTTTCCCTCAAAAGAGGAAGAAGAAGCTTGTAAAATCAACAACACTCCATATCAGGTGACTCGAGAATTGGTGGAGATAAGGGACTTATACCCTGCCCCAAGAATCGATCTGCAAAACCCATGGCAGATCAAGAAAAAGCTTACCCATGATGAGATCGTTGTAGGAATGCTGATGATTCCCTTTTTTGAGATGTTTGAGTACATCCTTCGTTACTGGACTTTGGACGTGGCCAAAAGTTTGGTGAATGGATGCAAGTTTTTTGTTGACATGTGGGATATAACTGAGGAAAATATCCCTAAAAAGTATGAAGGTGGAAGTGTTTGGTTCAAGAAGTTGTTCAATGACGATTTTTCTCTTTTGTCCATCGAATTGTTCAAGGGTCGCAGATTGGGAGAGGGTGATGAAATTGGGATTTATTGGGATCCTAGATCTGCGACTCTAGTGTTCAAATTGCTTTCTCAAGTTGGCTCTTAGTGGAAAGGTCCAAAATGTAGGACCAAAAATAAAATATATGCTATCATAGTCTTTGGTTTAGTATTACTCTTTCATATAATTGTAATAGCTGAAGACCTTATTATGAAATTGGAATTCTTGAAGTTCCCCATTTTATGTGCGCAATTCCCTTTTTTTAAATGTGTTTCATTCCCTATAATTATAGTTAGTACTTTTGATGTTCTTTGTCAACCTTTCTTATATATGCTCCTCATTACAAAGGATCTTAGTTTGAGAAAGAAATTGATGTACATACAGAGAATTCTTGGAAATAAGGACCTAACATGACCTAATTAAGGACCCCCGTAATCATCAAGGCTGAATCTTTATATTGATGGATTCCGTACAATAGAGTTAAGTATAACATTAAAAAGTATTAGGGAATGTTTGAATAGAGGAGTGTGATTTCTAAATTGACTAGAGATGTATTAACTTAAGACAACTAATTTTCTGCGTGAATTCATTCATGTCTTTGTTTCCTTTTTTCTTCATAATCGAAAGATGAGTTTGTGGATGCTTAACTGGTGGGAATGGCCCTTAGAGAGAGATGCATAACCCTCTGAAAAACTACATGCATTTAGCATAGAACACTCTTCTTAAGCCATTTATGCTTCCTTTCTATGTTTGGTTGAGGGGAACTCTCAGCTTGCGCTTTTTCTCAGCACTTTTTCTCAACATAGGTTAAACTTACAACCCTAGTCATATGACTCATATCCTAAATATTTGTTTAGAAATGAACATAAACCATCTTCATTGTTGAAGGAAACAATTGAAGAAAAAAAATTTGGTTTCCTCCAATCTTTTGTTAGTATTAACGAATATAGAAGGTTCTTGTGATAACTCAAGTTGTTCGGTCACAGTTCTCTAAAATATCTTGTAGTATCGTTCTTCAAAGGTCTTAAAGCAATCACATTCTTTCTTAGTTTGGATATTGCTTTTGATAGAACCTTTTCTTCATTTTTACTTGAATTTGTTGATATCATTGATAGTCTTCACATAACATCAAAGAGATGGTGTCCATTTTTGTTGTTTTGTAGGATAGTGACTACAATAAATGCAGCAGTAGATTCTATGGACATTGTGAGTTAATGTAAAGATATTACAAATGGAAGTTTTTTTAATGGTCATTCTGCCAAACTTCATATACTCACAACAGATTTTTGGAAATAAGGACCTAACATGACTTAAATAAGGATCCCATTTCACACAAAAACTCACTTATGGAAGATTACCCCAAGCTTGTCTTCTCCCATCATATCTGCAACATATTCCTTAATCAAGGATGAATGTTTATGTTGATGTAGAGGAGAGGTGGAAGAAAAGTCTCGGGGTGGAATTTTTGAGTCTTCTGCAAGCTATATGCGGTGAGAGTCGCTTTCCGTATAGATTAAAAATTTAATGAATCAATATTGTTTGAGATCTCCATAATATTTCTAATTCCTCGTACATGGGAACTTTTATGCTGATGGATTACGTAGAATAGAGTGAAATATATAATATATCCTTAGCAAATAAGAGTACAAGGTACTGGAGCATGTATGAGTAGAGGAATATAATTTCTAAATTGAACAAAGATGTATTAACATAAGTCAAAACTGAATTTGTAATTATAGACTATAGGGTCAAAACTCTTTCAGTCAATCTGACCAAAAGCTTTTGCATTAGAACAAGAATAAGTCTACATCTATTCATGTCTTTTTCTGGGTAATTGAAAGGAACTCTCAGCTAGCATTTCTAGTCCGCTGTTTTACGTAGCATAAGTTAAACTAACAACTGTAGTCATATGACTCTTATCTTTCAGTAGAAATGAAAACAAAACATCTTCATCGTTGAATGAAACAATTTAAGAAACAAATCTAGCGTCCTCCCATCTTTTGTTAATATTTAACAAATATGGAAGGTTCTTGTGATAACTCGAGTTGTTTGATCACAGTTTTTCACAAAAATCTTGTACGATTGTTCTTGAAAGGTCTGAAGCGAGCACATTCTTTCTCAGTTTGTATATTTCTTTTGATACAACCTTTTTTGCATTTTGTACGTGAATTTTCTGATATCATCGATCATCTTCAACCTCGATTTTGCAAACCTGAATTTGTTTTGTACTTAAATTGTAGTAACCAAGTGTTTGAATTAGATCTAGTCATTGTAGTTCTCCATGGTCACCTAACAAAACATTCGTAGTAACATCAAAAAGACGGTGTCCATCTTACAATTTAATGGGCTAGTGACTACAGTAAATGAAGCAAGAAGATTCTATGGAGATTTTGAGTAAATGTAAAGATTTCACAAAACGAAAGTTTTAGTCGTTATTCTCCCGAAGTTGATACATGCACAACAAATGCTTGGAAATAAGGACCTAACATGACCTATAAAAGAACCCCTTTGCACGCAGAAACTCACTTGTAGACGCTTACCCAAAGCTTGTCTTCTTTCATCATATCCGCAACATATTACTTAATCACCAGTGCTAAATCTTTAAATCGATGGCTTCTGTTAAGTGTGATTAAATTTAATGAAGCAATACTATTTGGGATCTCCGTAATGTTTCTAATTCCTTGTGCATAGGAAATGATTCCTTTGTGTGTTCCAAACAGAAAAGGTTGACCTGATATACTCAAATTCTCTAACTTTGTGTCCACTTATAACACATTTAATTCAAAGACAAAATAATCATCAGATCTAATATGTCGTAGCTTTGCCAGTCGCAAAATATTAGGTTTTATTATAGTGTCTTATATGTTATTCACTACCTTAGATTTTCAACAAGTCTAGTGCTACTAAGTTTGATTCTCTAGTTTTATCCACTAATTGATTTATCTTCTAAGTTCCAAACAATAATGGATAACTCCTTAATTTGTAAGTACTTCAACAATTGCCAAAAGAAGGAACAAGTTGTCATGATCAATGTAACACCCCAGAAATTTTTTTTTAGCTAAGACTTGAACCGTCCTTCGTAGTGAGTGAGATTTTGGCAAGGAACTTAAAAATTCTTAGTGGTAAGGTCATTAGAGGTAAAACCTTATGTTCCAATGAGAGCAAAAGAGAAAAGCATTCTAGTCATTCCTAAGTTTTATTATATTTTTGGTCAACTTCAAATGACCATAACTTTTAGTAAATAAAGATTTAGGATCCCCAAAAGATATTATATTGAATCCCATTTAGTACTCTTTCCAATGCTGACGAGTTTTCTCAAATCCGAATCTGAGTAAAAAGTTATGAGTGATTTACTAACGACTTGCAAACCTGGCAGCAGCTCCGCGATGGCTCGGCTCCCAGCTCTTTTTAATTAATTCTTTAGGATTATTGTAGACCTAAAAACCCTTAGAATGTAATCTAAATAAACGTGTAAAAAATCAATTTTTAGAAATCAAACCGTCTCATTCACTCTAAAGATTCTATGCTCACGAAAATTAAGAAACTCTAAGGCTAAGTTCATCTTTCAAGATTTTCCTTCAAGTGCTTCAAGAAAATGATTCCTTCATGTATGTAAGCATCCATAGTGTTGGTTTTTTCACCCACACGCCAATCATGTTATATTTCAGCTTTAAATTCATTCTGAAAGTTGAAGCATTGATGTTCTTGTTATATACTCATGAATTTGCTTTGATTCTTGAATTGGGCTGAGATTGATATGTTTCTTGAGGAAATCGAATCGATTCTACAGTTGTGTCTTATTAGATCCTTGAGAAGATGTATTGGGTATCTAAATCTAAAGAAAAATTTAGCAAAAAATAGAATCTAGGGTAATTGGGGTTAGAAAACGAGGAAGAAAAAGTCGGACAAGGAACATATAGCAGGTCCATGTTACGGACCTGTTCCTCCGGTGTGTAAATTTTCTCTCCGCGTCGTGAACTCCACTGTTTCATAAATTATTTCGAACAAGCATTTTAAACCATCTTCGCGTCGCGGACTTACTCCCGGACGGTGTTTTAAAATTATTTCTCATGCTTAACTATCTAAAACCACTCCTAAATATCAAGATATATTTTCTACCACAAATCATAATCTTGAATTCATAATTCACATTCAAGGTAGAGCTAAGAGTTAGGTCTTACGAGTTCTTTCAAACATTTTGGAAAGTCCATTCGAATCATTTGAGGAGTCTTCTACAAATTTCTAGTAACTAGGTAATTTTACCGCGCTTTGCATGATTATAAATAATTAATGCATTGACTTTGCAATTAATCTTTTACTAATATCCATAAATTAAAAATAATGGAATATAGGTTTTTTAAAAAAAAATATTAGCAATATTTCAACATGAATTTGGTTATTTGTCATTATCACATAAATCAAGAACCTCTAATAAATGAATTATTCACAAAATAATCAATCATTGATTCTTTAATAAGAATTAAATGAAAAATGAAGAAGAAAATAAGAATATATATACAAAGAATTTTTGTAATATAAAGAAACATTTAAGTTGCATTATTATAAATGAGAATTCTTAGAACTTAGTACAATAAATTTTTTTTGCATAATGAATATACATACTATATGTGTATATGTTCAATATAACCGGAGACAATAAATTTGCAGAAACATAAAAAATGAGTTTAAAAAATGTATATCATAAGCTTAAATTAATGAGTGTAAAAAACATACAGGTATATGTAAAAATAGAATGAAATAGAAAGGAAAAAAAATGTATTCGCTAAATGCACAACGGTCCCATAAAAATTATTACCCTCACCAGAGTTTGAAAAATTACATCCACTCGGGAATTAAAGATTTTATTCACCAACTTATACATAAAAAAATAATGGTATCATTAAGTCATTCAATAGGAGCACAACACACAAATATTTAATTTTGCGGAAGTAGAAAAAGAAGACAAGAATTAAGTTCGATAGTTCACTAGAAATTCTTAATAGATTTGGTTCTCGTTTCTAGTTTTGGTACATTGACTTTCAGATTCTAGGTTTATCATCCGCATTGTTAGTTAGTTATTAGATTTTTAATTACAAGTGGAACCTAGCTTACTAATTTAACTTGCTTACTAACTTAAATGTCTTTGTTTATAGATTTATTGCTTTGGTTGGTTTCTAGTTGTGTTCTCACACCAAATTTTAGTGGGGCTGCCAATCTTGAGGGTCTGGGTCGCGAAAATGTTTGTATTAGAGACGAGGTTTGTTGATCTTGATGTACCGAAACGAGTCTAATAGAAACTAATAAATAATATAATTTTGGCTTATTTTTAAGTATGTGCATCATTTGGTAAAGGTTTATGTCAAAAAAGGAGTTTGCATGAAAAATAATCTCTTTTTAATATGCATTTACATGAAATATGTGTAATTTCCTTCTTGAGATGTTAGTGTTTTGATGTTGTCTTGAGAAGAAGAATAGCACGTTAACTCTTTGATATTCATGTTGAGATCATATTGATGTTGAAAAGGTGGTTCCTCATTATTTTTTTTTAAATGTTGAGCTCTTACGTGTTGTTAATTATCTATTAAGTTACTATGTTAAATGTCATATTTATGTGTTGAATGGAGTTTTCAAGTACTCCTATAAGTTGTGACTCATTGTGATTTTATGTTGTTATTGGTTGGGCTGCTAGTGTTAAGTCTATCCTTTCCAAGAAAAAGTTATAGGTGTCATTCGGGGACAAATGTTCCTAAGAGGGGGGGATAATGTAACATCTAGAAGTTCCATGACTTATATAGAGCATTACTATATTAAACAAGCCTAAATAGTGTTTCTAAACCTCAAATAAGGTATTAATACTATTCAGGAAGTAGTAAAATCAAAAGTCAAGAAACGACCAAAACGTGCGGAGACTAGTGAAAATGGAACTATTATACCATAGTATGTTTCAAGGGATTTTAAGAGTCAGAATAACAACAAAATTGGTAAAAATGTGTTAAACACGTAGGGGAGTGTGTTTAGGGTCAAAACATCCGGGGACTCCCCAAGGACCACCTTAAGGGTCCTTGAGGAGGACCCTTGAATTTGACCCTAGAAGTTGTCTTAGGACAGTGGCAGTCGATGAACAAAATGACGAGTCACCGATGGGTCAACGACCCGTCGACGGTTGTCATTGGTTAATACTTAGCTATTTTCCAAAAAATGACCAAAAGGGGGACTTTATGACCATAACCACAGTCTACCAGTATGGCTTCGTTGTTCGATCCGTAAGCTGTAGACGGGGTTCCGTCGTTTGGATCCCCATTTCGCTGTCCAAAAAGGTTGTTAAGTGAGGGTGGTTAGGGAATTGATTAAACAGTTAATTAGGCATCTAGGTCGGTTATAATTAGTTAATTAAGGACAATATAAGTACCCTAAGTAAATTAACTAACCTAAAACCCCATCAATTCCCCAAACACACTTAGCTCCAAATTCTCTCTCGTTTCTCTCTCCCCAAACTCAGACCTCCATTGAAGGAACACTCGAGCTCCAAAAGAAGGAAGAATTCACCAAGGAATCCATCTCAAATTCGTGGAAAAATTATCCTCAAGGTATGGTTTCTTTCACTCTTGGGATCCTTTCCCCCAAGAGGGTCCTTCAGCTGCTGTTTTTCTAACTTTCCCAAGACTAGGGTTCAATCTATACATGTTTTCTCTTTTCAAAACTAAATTGTTATTCAATTGTGATGAATTATGATCTTTTACTGTCAATTAACTATCTAATTAGTGATAATATATGAGATCTTCCCTTGAGCACTTGTTCGTCCCTAAACTCATAATATCTTGAAAGTTCTATGTTAATTGTGGAAGATGATGAGTATATATATTGTGAAGAATGATAATTTCAATGTAATACTTCTTGAATTTACCTTGTTTATGCAAACGTAATACATTTTTGGTAATGGAATTATGAAGGTTCATGAAAAGGTCAAGGAGGTATGTTGATTGATTCTTCTAGAATTCAATTATGAAATATGAGTTACTTCGATAGTAATGCTCATATGTGGAATGTGTGGTTGTGAAGTCGATTATAACTATCCATCATCTTTAACCCTATACATATGAATTAACTATGAAGTATCTATGCATGATATGATATGATTATATGAGTGAAAGTAGTTTCTCATGATTATAATAAAGTGTTAAGTGAAAAGTTTACTCACTTGTTTTATTGGTTTCTAAAGTGAAAATATTGTTGTTACTTATGATGACCTATGAGCTAATATGATAATATGTTTACGTAGGGGTCTAGAACATACTATGTGAATTTGTATGAAGAAATGAGATGATTACGAAAGGGAATAAATGCTTAGCACCAAAGGGTAATGTAAATGAGTTGGAGGTCTCACATGTAGTAAGTCCGGCATCCCACATGGGTTCCTTCACGTTTAGCAAGTCCGTATTCCCAAGATATGTATTGTCTCATGAGATGGAAACCTCCATGTCTAAAAAGTCAAGCTTTCTAGTATCGATCTACTTGACCCTTAACTATGTTCCCACATAGGACTCTATCTTAGTTGGTCCACCTAGATAACTGTGTATGAATGGTTACACCTTAGGAAACTATTAACCCTCTCTTTTCGGTGTGAGAGTAGAACACTAGATTCCATGTAGATCAAATGGTCTAATGTCGATTATTGAACTTCTTTCCTAATGTAAAGGTAAATGAACAAACTAAGTGTATGAACTCTTGTTACTGTTTTATTGAAGGTTTCCACATAGTGTGAGGGAGGGTATGGGACTTCACTTACATATTACACATGTGGGGATCCTAAAGGTTGGTCTTAGTAGTGTTCTTGCATTATTATGTTGGTTATACATTATGATTGTCAAGATATATATGATCTTATGACTAAAGAATTTATAGTGAAATATGAAGTTATGTTTTATGTATGAAGTGGGTGACTTTATGTGATACTTAGATTTGGAAAGGGTTATGGGGTTTTCTTATTGACATTCCACAAGTGTTGTTTGGGTTGCTTATATATTGGGTTAATATCATGTTGACTTGACTTATGATGTTCCATATGTGTGCATGTAAGGTTTTTTTTTAACTAAGCATGGTTTTGACTAAATTGTTCCTTTTTTCACGCATTGATTTTATGCATAAAAGTCATACTTAGTACATGTGGTTTGTACTAACCCATATTTCTTTCCGTTTTCCCAAAGATGAGGTTTGGGCTATTGAAATATATGGGGCATTTTGAAGGAAGACTTGAAACTTTTCCCATGTTATTGGTAAGTCCTCAAGCTCGGGGATGTTGCCATTCTTCTTTGTAAGCCATGATGTTGCTTATGTCTAAAGACACTTATTCTTTCCTTTATCATTTGACACTAATGAAGTAAGTCTATATAAGGCATAATGTACTTGTTAGGTCTACGCCCAAATGTTGTAATTCTCTATAGATGGTTCAATGTGAGACTATTAATAAGACTATTTTATGGATTATTGCATAATCGAATAGTTTATGTGTACTTCTTAAGCGAGGAGTCTATGTAATGATACTTCCTTCCGTCCTCTGTTGGGTTCTGTGATGAGAGATAATGAGCATGATATTTTGACAATGTTTTTAAAGCTCAAGACCCCCGTATTTTTTTGTTCTGAGACAGAGGATACTTATTTGTTCATATTGTATTGTTATGAGAGGTTGCATAAGTTAGGTATCACGCACTAACATGGGGTTGAGTTCGTGTCGTTTCAACTTCAAGGTGAGTCCAAGAAATGGTGGAAAGATTATATGGAATACAGAGCATCTACATTACCTCTACATACTTTGACTAAATGTCATGCCATGTTTTTCGAGATGTATATTCCTAAGACTTTGAGAGATCGCAAGAACGATGATTTTATGGCATTAGAATAGCATAGTATGTTTGTGGCTGCTTATGAATCCAAGTTCCATGCTTTGTCTAGATATGCTACACAATTGGTTACCACTGAATAGGAGAGGATCCGGTTGTTTATTACAGGTTTAGGTTCTAAGCTACATGTGTTATCCGTTCACATGACTTTTGCGGGAAGGAGCTTCAATGAAGTGATTGATTATACCAAGAAGGTGGAGGGGCTGAAGCGAGACGGACAAGATAAGGAGTTGAATAAGAGGGCCAAAAATTCATGATATTTTTAAGTCTCCTATGCTAGAGGCTCCGGTCGACCTACACTCGCGACCAAGAAAATTAAGTCTACCATGCCCGCCTCTACCGGTAACTATTCTGGGACTCTTAATACTTTTTCAGCTGATCAATGTGTTGGGCACGTGGCGGGCAGCAGACCATTTGGCGGCGCTCACTTGATTTCGTTGTCGAGAACATGGGCATATGACTAGGCACTTCCCACAACCGTGTACACTTGAGTCCAAACAACAACCTTCTCAGCAATTGTGCCTGCTGGAAATTGTAATAATTGTACAGGACGTCCACAAACAGGAAGAGCAGGAAATGAGAGTAGCCATGGAGGTAAAGGAAATTATAACAGAGGTAGATGTAATTCACAAGCAGGCAGAAAGGTGGATCGTTTTAATGATAGAGGGGCAAGAACAAGGTAGAGGCATCTGGTGCACTAATCACATGTAATATTCTTGTCTTTGATGGAATGGATAATGTACTATTTGATTCGAGTTCCACCTATTCTTATATGTATGTGAGATTTCCCTCTGATTTTGAGATGTTATGTTATATTCATGATGACCCTCTACGTTTTTCTACCCCGGTTGATGATTCAATCATAGTCACCCATGTGTATCGTGCTAGACCTATTTCTTTTATGGGATTTTACACTTGGACTAATTTGTTGATTTTTTATATGGCAAGCTTCGACATAATCTTAGGCATGACATGGTTGTCTCTCAATTATTTTGTTTTTATTTGTAATACTAAGTCTGTGAATATAAAAATTCCGTAAGGGAAAAATTAGAGCGGGAAGGGGTGTACAAGGCTAAGGAATCTAAGATTATATCCTCCATCTGGGCTAGTAAACTAGTAGAGCATGGTTTTTTAGCTTATTTGGCTCATGTTAGGGATTTTTAGATAGAAACTCCATCCATTGGGTCTACTCCATTGGTGTCTGAATTTGATGAAGTTTTTCCAAATAATATTCCCGGCATGCCTCCGGATAGAGACATAGATTTTTGTNGTAGATTTTTGTATTGGCTAAGATCCTGGTATGCACTCCATTTCTATCCCTCCATATCGCATAGCTCCGGCGGAGTTGAAGAGCTGAAGACTCGAATCCAAGAGCTTCTTAATAAGGATTTTATTGTTCCAATTCTTCCCATTAGGTTCCTCAGATTTATTTGTTAAGATGAAGGATAGTAGCACGAAGATGTGCATAGCTTATTGGCAATGGAATAAGGTCACTATTCGGAAATGGTACCCCTTACCTAGGATAGATTATCTTTTTGACAAATTACAAGGTGCAACGGTCTTCTCTAAGATTGATTAAATATCAGGGTATCATAAATTGAATATTCGGTCAAAAGATATACCCGATACGACGTTTAGGAGTCATTATGGGTTTTATAAATATTTTTGTTATGTCATTTGAGTTAACTAATGCGCCTGGCACTTTCATAACCCTGATGGATAAAGTATTCAAGCCCTTTCTTGAATCCTTTGTGATTGTGTTCATTGATGACATTTTGGTGTATTCGAAAAGTAAGAAGAGTATGCTAACTATATTCGTATTGTTTAGGGTATCCCTGGAAAACAAAAGTTATATGCAAAATTTTACAAGTGTGAATTTTGGTTGAAGTCGGTTGCATTTTTGGGGCATGTGGTGTGAAAATAAGGGTTAAGGGTAGATCTTAAGGTTGAAGCGGTTGAAAATTGAGTACGACAAAGTTCGGTGACACAAGTTAGGAGTTTTGTGGAACTTGCTAGTTAATATCATCATTTTTTAATTAATTTTTCTTCAATTACCAATCTAACCAAAAAGGAGGTACAATTTGAATGGACTAAAAGATATGAGGAGAGCTTCCAATAGCTTAAGATGATTTTCACCACCACCCCATTCTAGCATTACAGTTAAAGGTAAGGACTTTATTGTTTATTGTGATGCTTCACATTCTGGATTGGGTGTTGTTTTGATGCGGGATAAGAATTTCATATCTTATGTCTCGCGTGATTTAAAGATGCACGAGAAAAATTATACCACTCATGATTTGATGTTAGCAGCGGCGGTATTTTCCCTTAAAATCTGGCAAAATTAATTGTATGGAGATAAGTGTAAGGTATTTATTGATCAATGTAGTTTGCAGCATGCATTAACCCAAAAGGATTTGAATTTGAGAAAGATAAGATTGATGGAATTAATCAAGGATTATGATGTGACAATTCAATACCACTCGCGTAAGGCAAATGTATTGGCAGAATTTTTATGTTGAAAAGTGATAAGTATGCGTAGTTTAGCTATTTTGAGTGGAATCAAGCGACATTTTGCCAACGAAATTGAAGCCTGAATGTCTAAGTTCGTGCAGTTGGGCATTTCTGAAAGAGGTGCGTTATTAGCTAGCATTAAAGCTAAGTCCATGTTCATAGAGGAAATCAAGGCCACGTAATTTGAAGATTGATATTTACATTAGCTTAGAACAAAGATTGCAATAGGTAATTATTAAGAAAGTACGCTAGATACGGATGGTGTGCTCAACTATAAGTGTAAATGTGTGTTCCAAGAGTTGATGATTTGATCCTACGGCCATTGCAAACGCTCATGGCTCGTGCTCTTCTATTCATCCGGGTGTGACCAAGATATATACAGATCTTAAGAGAGTTTATTATAGGTCGGGTATGAGATAGGACATTGAGAAGTTTGTGGAGAAGTGTCAAAATTGTCAACAAGTGAAGTATGAACATCAAAGGCTTGGGGGGCTACTTCAAAAGATGCCAATTCGGGAATTGAAGTGGGAAATGATAGCAAAGATTTTGTGGTTGGTCTACCCAAAACATTGGGGAAATTTAATTCTATTTGTGTTGTAGTTGACAGATTGACTAAGTCAGCCTATTTAATTCAAGTAATAGTGGGTTACAACGCTAAGCAATTGGCTAGAATTTATGTAAAGGAGATACTGAGGATGCATGGTGTACCCGTTTCCATCATCTTAGATCGTAAGTAACTAATTTATCAACCCCTTCGTAATATTTTTGTGACACGGTGTCCCAAATACTCTTGGACGTTTAAAGACGTACAAATAAGCATATAATGTAAGGTTCCATCCACCGATGAACCGACTTTAACATTAGCATTATCCATACTCCACTTTTCATAAGTGGCATCAGTAGCGAGAGGCTCTTTAACTGTTCGTGATAAGTATCCCATTTTTCCACGACTTCCAACAAATATATCAAGAATTTTAGACCAAAGATAATAATTCTTTCAATTGAGTTTTAAACCAAAAGGAATGGCTATAGGTTCTAGAATGATGTTTTTATCTTTAGAGGATTCACCTATGGTAGCATTATAGACTAGGATAAAGAAAAGAAATTTTGCTCTTGATACCAACTCAAAATGGGTGAAAAGGATACTTTCATTATGTATCAACTATATATTATATAGGATTACAAATATGTGGGAAGATATTTACAATCCCAAAGAATATGCTACTACAATCCCAAACGATATACTACGCGATCCGTAAGATATTCTAATTGATCTTCAATAATTAGAAACAAATCTACCTATTAACTACTTTTCCTAAATCATGCTAACAAATATTTCTATTCCTTGTGCATGGGAAAAGATTCCTGTAACTTTGTGTCCTCATATGTCATATCTTAGCATGTCTCCAAGTATTAGGTGATAGTACACTGTTTGATATGTTATTCACCACCATAGTTTTGTAGTAAGTATAGAGTTACAAACTTTGTTTCACTTATTTTCTCTGCTGATTGATTTCTGCACTAAGTCACAAATAAGAATGGATACCTTCCCAGTAAGTGTTCTTTAAAATCATTTCTAACTATGGATAATAAATCAAGAGCACTACATTTATGGTACACCTTATGTAATTTATGAAGTTCGATAGCGTATTTAAGCCTTTTCCATCTAATAAATGACCTTTTTTAATTAAAAAAACTCCTAAATGTTTATGTACTGATATGCCGCAAGCTACAAAAGCTTATTCTAACAGACCAAAAAAAAAACAATTAAAAGACGTAATAACTATCATGAGACAGTTAAGGGGTGGTTGTTTATGTAGAGAATGGGCAAGGAAGTTAAAAGAGGGTATTTAGGAAAAGGAACTCTATCCTCTCAAATGTCTAGAAACGTTGTGATCTAGTTAATCGTATGTTATATATTATATAACTAAAATTCATTCATGTCTTAGGATGAAATATGTGGTATTGGCAGTGTCCTAGTGATTGCTTTTTAGATATCTTGTGTAATATCAATGTATCTGTTGTGAAACATCATATTTGTTCCTTTATTCACTATTTCAGCAGTAAAGTCTATTAATTTGCTATTAAAAAAACAACTTTCGGGGATGGCGAATAGAATGAAGGGACGAGTCGAACAAGTAGAGACTAATTTGAAAGGGGTAAGAGAAGATATCATAAAATTAGAAGGATGGTTTCAAGAATAAGTCTCTCTTGTAAGAATTGAAGCACATGGGAGAACTATGATTGGAGAAGCATCCCTTTCCCAAACTAGATTCATCGGAAACTAAGAAGAGGGAAGCCTTGTCAACTTGGCTGGAGAAAAAAATGGGAAGAAATTTTGGAAACCACAACCAACAGTTTTCGAAGGAGGTGATCCTTTAGGATAGCTTTTTAAAGTTGAACGGCGTTTTGGAGTAAATGAAATTTCTAAAGTGGAAATATTACAGGCAGCAGGTGTTTGTTTGGAAGGAAAGCCTTAAATTGCTATTAGTGGATAGGGTCTTGGAAACCAATGTTATCCTGGGAAAACTTCAAAGGGAGTTGTAGAATCGATTTCATAATTCTCAAAAGATCAATTATATGTTGTTTTAATGGGGCTGAAGCAGGTTACCACACTAACCACGTTTCATCAAGAATTTGAAAAGCTTTCAGCGTCTGAGTAGGAGGTATTGATGGACAGTTACCTGGCATATTTTTGAATGGACTAAAAGAGGAACCTTGTACCTTGTGTAATTTTCTAAATGTCTAGAAAGGTTGTGACTAGATATTCATAGGTTATGTATTATATAATTAAAACTTATTCGTGTCTCAGGGTGTTATTTATGGTGTTGGCAGTGTCCTAGTGATTTCATGTTGTAATATCAATGTATCTAGTCTGAAACATCAATATTTGTTCCATTATTTATTATTTCAGTAGTAAAGTCAACATGTGCCTTTTTGAAATTGTAAAAAGACCGCTTTTGAGCAAGTTGATAATCTTATGAGAAAATGTCCGACTATGATATAAAATTTTGTAAGTTATTACTAACATAAGACAGTAGCCTATGATGTCATATTTAAGCTTGAGAATGAGAAATTTATGAGCAGTCAAAGATAATATTATCAGGAGAATATTTTCTCAAGAATTATATACTCTATAAAGTTCACATAATGTCAAAAACTAAATGGTAATCTATTTGCTTTAATCCATTTAATATATATAAGAAAAAAATGACATAAAATAGTAAGTTAATAAAATAATGACTCGCAAATATATACTCTCTTAAGTTTCATGTCATCAAAGCAGAATAAGAAGCTTGCAATGTTAACAACTCATCACTTGTAAAGTGTTAGAAGTAATAGAGATAGGCCCTGTTAAAAGTTGTACAACATCAGCCCCTATTGTTTAGTTTGACTATGTCTTCTGTATAGCTATATTTTAGCTTTCAGTTGCTAGTTGATTTCTTTTAACGTGATAGTTTTCATATTGTGTAGTATTTGCAGAATTGTGTTCCTAATGTTTAGGTTAGTTGGTTTAGTTGAATTACAGTAGTGGTTTAGTGGGAATGTGATTCCATAATATGTAAACCTATATAAGGCTACAGAGCTATTGAATAAACTCATCCAGTAACAATCTCTGCAACAGAATTTGGCTATCTATTATTCTTCCTGTTATTTCCTTTTACAAGTATTGATTTCTATATTAGAGTTGTCTTCGTCAGTGCCTCCCTTGATATTTGATATAAATACCGCGAGGCACATCAAGTAAAATTTTACCCAGGAAGAACTGACTTGTAAAAAGATGCAGATTCCATTTTCTGTGATTTTAAGTACGTTCTTCCACATTGGAACTTGGAGCTGGCAAGATGTTTAGTGAACGGGAATGAGGTGTCTGTTCACTTTTTGAATATAATAGAGAAGAATGACACTAAGCACTACGAAGATAAAAAATTTACTTCTAGCAAGTTTATTATAATGTCTATTTTCTATCAATCGTGAAATTTACTAGAATCGTAGAATGGGTATAGGTGATGAAGTTGGCTATAACGGTATTCTTATTTGTAAAAGTCAATTTTTGAATTATTTTCTAAGGTTCGTGACTCACAAATTAGGCATGTATTTTTCCATTTGTACTTCAGATTGGATTATCTTGATTCTCAAAACAAAATTATGCTTTTATGTACTTGCATAAAATTGGCGGACAGTTGTGTAATGAATCGAGAATTAGGACGAAAACAGTTATTTGATTGTGCAAATATTTCTACACCCTCGATGGATATTAGTTAAACTCTTATTTTTGTCCCGAATACGTAAAATAACAATCTAATTTGATTTATTATCCCAAACTTAAATGTTAAAATGACACATTTATTCTATGTTATAACTCTTCTCTTCAAAACCCTGATGAAACAAGTTTGAAATTTAAATATAGTAACAATTTTTTCCGATTCCCGCTCAAAGTCGGAGTAGAAAATCTTATTTGTATCATGAATTCCTTATTAAGAAACTTGGGATTTAATTTAGTTCATTTGTAACAGTAACAACAATTGAATGGATGACACCACACACTTAATATAAAGATTTCGTTATCAATCATCCAAATTGACCTACAATTTTTATGAAATCAAAAGTTAACAAGCAACATAGGGGTGTGGGGATAGGAAATCGATATCACATAGGGGTAATTGTGCTACTCTATAGTGATGAACTTTCATGAATATGCTAAGTCATATTCATTGATGCTAATCATCTTTTGATCTCAAATCATCTATGCATATAATCTCCTTTCGGTCTAATCTAAATGTCAATCTTAACAACCCAATACCTTGCACTATTCTCCTTTCAAGAATCGGGAAAATAGATCCAACCCATAACCTCTTTTTCAAGCAAGTAACACAGATCAAACCTATATTACTAGTATTGAACTAATTACTCACTCCAATTAGACTCTTTTGAGCATTAACAAGAGATCGAAATTACGATTTATGTTTGCATCCTTAATCCTTAAGTTAAAGTCATGGTTATTAGATAAAATTCATGTATGAACAAAAATAATACAAAGTATAGAACAACACCACTACATTAAATCAACACCCAACCCCATTTTAGCACCCCCTAGATCTTGGGGTTTAAGCAACCCATCAAAAAAGTAAAGAAAATATATCTTCCATGAAAGCAACCATGGGTAACTTGAAATAAAGGAATTAAAGTAAACACACATTTGATTCAACTTCAATTTTTCAAATTCAAATTCCAAGTTATAAAACCCCAAAATCTAGAAAAGTGATCTACAAAGGTAAAGTTCTCTAAAAACTCTCTTTACCTCTCAAAGAGAACCTTTTGAACTATTTTAAACTTTCTAAATACTATATCCTTTGGGATATTCATAATTTTCAAAAATTTGGCCCAAAATCATTTCCACGACTGACTCAATGAGATTAGTCTGACTCACCATACCTTCTAGGTGAATTGTTTTTATCTCCTTAGCTCGCCTGATGATGCTCTACGATTTAGGTGATTGAACCTCGGTTGCAGAACTCGGTTAAGTCTAGATTTCATGTTTTTCAAATCATCGAGTACCACCTTGGTTCTTCTTTCAAGCATTAAAGATTCTCTTTACACACTATCACTTCGGACGATGTACAATAGGATCACCTTTCTCGTTCAGCGTATCTCCATCTCTATTGGAGTCCGTCAACCACTTTGATAGACACAAGTGTTATACATTATAAGTTTGTACGAGCTCGTTCTCATTTGGACATCCTCTCTTCATTTTAGGTGATCAATAATATTTACTTTGCACTTATGTTTTTTATCTTATACTATTCTTTCAAACATTAGTCCTTGCCTTGTACAGTTGTCTTCAGAGTTCCAAATTATCAACACTCTATCAAAATAAGAAAAAAATAGCTATTGAGGACACTTAAATTGGTGCAAATCTACAAACCATTAACAACCCCAACTTAAAATTTTGCTTCTCTTCAAGTATATCAAGAACACAGAAACCTCAAAATGGGTAACTACAACGGTACTTAATGAGAGCTAACATGCAAGTGCCAAAGCAAGACTACTATCCATGACATGTTACCATTAATCATGATCACAAACTTCAAATGATGACTAGATAGTATCAAAACAATCTCAAGCTTACTTTAGCATCCGTCTAATGCAAGAACACGTTTTAAAAAATGCATTCGAGTGTTCATCAAGAACGATTTCATGTTCTCACAAACCAAATCAACAAAGGTTGTCATGACACAAAGTACACCCTAGACGTGAAATGATATGTAAGACCCTGAGAGGCCCTACATAAGTCACTTAGAATACATCATATAAAATAACAAAATGTAACAAATTTAAAAGACAGTTTATAGCATAAAAGAGTTTGTCAAAATCAGCGGAAGTATGACAATATCGCAAGCCATCTAATACAAAAGAGTAATTAAGAAGTAACCCATCATCAGGTTCAAATTGAAATGAAAAGACAATACAAAATAAAGGCTTGGTCCTTCGAATCTGAGGACTCACCAATCTTCAAACTTATATTAAAAGATCCCTT
>NC_028646.1:49065088-49077198 GCF_001406875.1 Solanum pennellii | reverse complement strand
ATTTACTAAGTATGATAGCAATGCATAAAAGTTATGAAATCATGCTAAAGGGACATTTTCATAATATGCAAAGGCTAAGTAAAAGGATAAGATAAAAGGGTTAGATAACATAAGTCGTAATCATGATCAATTCAAGTAAAATCATCTTTTGAGAAAATTTTGGATACTTCTTGAAGTGATCTTAGTTTATTATTGTGGGAAGTAGCCTCAACCAACATAGAGACCATGTGAGTTATAACATAGAATTCGGTGTCTACCACAACAAAAAGAGGTGTCCTACTTGACAAGGTAAGACCGTGAACATTAAACTTAGGTGGATCCACTAGATAATGTTTATGTAAGACAACATACTATGGGGGAATATAGGTATGGGATAAAGATATTGCTACTAGAAACCTGACCTCAACTAGGAAGAGCTTCCATCTCAATATCCTCTCTATTCTAAGCATAAATTCACAAAGTAGTTGTTAATCTTAACTGTTGTCTTTAAGAAACACGGGTATTCTCTTCTTGTCTTATCATGGGATATATCCTCAAACAATGCATCCGAAAACCTTTCACCATCCATGATCTTTTCAGAATAGCTTTTAAGACCCATAGTCATTCACTACATGCTAGAAATTCCCTACTTCTAATGGAAATACTTTTTAAATTGTGGTCTCTTAATCATTGATGGCATATCTGGATACCATACTTATCAAGACCTAATTTAGGAAAATAGCCTGAAAACCATTGATGGAAAGTCTAGATGTCAATCATGTCATGTGGTCAAATTCATAGTAGTATCTACATCTATAAGTTTACTTGAATCACAAGCATTAAACATGAATTCTTTTCAATAAATTCATATATTTCATCATATTTTCAATGTCAGAGCATCATTTATATCTATTTCATAAAGAGAAGACATGCATATTTTCATAAATTCATTTTTCATGGGTTATATTTCATAAACAGAACACATGCATATTTTCATAAATTCATTTTTCATGGGTTATATTTCATAAACAGAAGACATGCATATTTTCATAAATTCATTTTTCATGGGTTATATTTCATAAAGAGAAGACATGAATATTTTCATAAATTCATTTTTCATGGGTTAAGACCTAGGTTATATCATCGTAACATAGAAATCATGGTTATGCATGGGTTCATGGGAAATAAACTTAAAATCATCCAGTTTCTTAAATTGATGAATAAAAGTCATGAAAAAATCAAGTAAATCAATATTGAAAGGAACCATGACATCGAAGAAAGGCCTAACTTAAATTAGAGATCTCTAACTTTATAAATTGGAGAATTTAGGAACCCTATGGAGGAAAGGTCTCCATGGGTGAACATTATCATACCTTGTAGTTCAAAGCTCACAAGAAATGGAGAATTGAAGACTTGATCTTGAAACCCTAACTTGACTTCTTCTTCTTCTTCCTTAGAGAGAGAAATATTTGAGAGGAGGAGCTTGATAAATTTTGGAAATTTGAGAGAATGAATTCAGTTCGGGTGAATAGGCGGTTTAAAATCATTATATAGAGCTTTGGGTAGAAGGAAAAATGACATAAAATATGGTTAAAGCGATTGGGAAAATACCCAAAATCCCCATTAAAATAAGTGTCGGGCCTCATTAATGTCTGGACCTATGGTCCATTGGTTAGACCATGGACCATCCTGGTCAGCCGTGGGTGGGATCAGAGACTTCCCATATTGAACCCCCATAGATGGATCCATGTATAGTTTGTGGGTCAATTTACGGGCAATACATCCCATCGTGGCTTCTAAGTTTTATCTTAAAATTCATTATGTGCCAGACCAACCTACGAGTCGTGGATAGGAAAATGGACCATCCTGATTGACCATATGAAAAAAGCTTAAACCTTGACTCTTTAGGAAAATCTAGACTTGCCAACCACAGTCCTACCTACGCTCTGTGTATTAGACCACGGATCATTAGTGGCATCCGCCAGTACTGGCACCATATTCTGAAAAGTTGTAATTTCCTATATTTTTAATGTCAAGTGTTACATTATCTTCCCCTTGGGATCATTCGTCCTTGAATGAGATTTAAGAAATCATAAGGATTTTAGGATCTTTAAGCTAATAGCCAAACATGAATGCAATCATATAAATGCACGTATTCGAGGAGGAAACATTAACTTCAAGCTAAAGCATCTCCAAAATATCATTTCATATTGTTTATATGTAACTCATACTCAAATGCACATTAACATGAAGCAATCAATTAAGCTAAATCATATCTTTGAAAATCAGCTTTACTTCATCATGCATGCATGAGGATGACTAAGACACACGAGTCCTAAAGAGTGAACCATGATGGCTAAGGATTCAAGATAGATCTAGAGATAGAAGGAAAAGGGTAGGGACACCAAGACATAACATCGCCATGGAACTTTCACACCTACCCACCATAATAAGGAGCTATTCCAAAATCAATATAGTTCTAGTCACATTAACCATGAAGCACACTATCTCCCCCTTGGCAGCAAACCGCATTAGTTTTTCAAATCCATATCCTTCAACCCAACCATAACACCAAAGTCTTAACAGCAACTAAACTATTGACACAAGTAAACACTTAAGAATATTCCACTAGGATTTCAAGGACTACTCCAAACACAATAACCATACACAAAGTCTTACCATACCCAATAAAACACTATCAATCAATGCATAACCACAAGCTAAAATACCCTATTTCACAAATTATCGCATTTGGGGAACCCTCACAATCTTGTCGAGTTTAAAGAGCATAAAACTTATCTTGTTTCTAACCACCACTTGGACATGAGGAAGGGTAGTGTTGATCTCATCGATGATTATCTCCCTAACTTCATGCAACCTAAGGGCAATCCCTTATCTTACAATTCATTTTTCCGAGACCAAACCATGAATTTAAACCGGATAGTTACTCCCTATTACATATTCTCCCACACTCGCAACACTCGAGCTATATTTGCTCACTACAACCACTATCCCTTAAATGTGAGAACTCATTCCCTGTTTGGATCACTGATTTTCCCCTTAAGTTTTTCTTTTTCTATTTGTTGTGAATGAACCATAAAAAGTGACACATTCATCTCCTTAATAATCATGGCAGTTAGGCATTCTTTGACCAAATAAGTAAGAATCACCTAACACAAAATACTAATCCTTACCCTTAGATCAGCAACATAGTTTGATTTCAAAGCATACTCCTTCACTCTCATATCCCTTTAATGAAGGGTAATAATCTCAAGTACCCTTGCCTCCCTCATCTCAAGGGGAATTAACCTATCAAGAAAAGGAACCTTAAAGTTCTCCCAATCAAGAAGACCCTCTATACAACCTTTTTTTCTATTGTTTGAACAAAACTTGAGAAACACCCTTAAGTTGATAAACGGCCATTTCCGCCTTTTAAATCGGCGTCGCTCCCATAAGCAGTGTAGATCTTCTAGGATGGTTTGATGTGGGTTAAGTTGCGTTGATAGGTATTAAGTATGTTCATGAGGCTATGAACAAAGTTCAACTTATTAGAGAAAGGTTGAAAATGGTTCAAAGTTAACAAATGTCATATGTCGATGTTAGAAGAACAAATCTTGAGTTTGAAGTAAATGCTCGCGTCTAGTTAAAAATTTCACCTATGAAGAGTGTGAAGAGATATAAGAAAAAGGGGAAACTTAGTCCCTGATATGTGAGCCCATAACAAATTTCGAGGCGTATTGGTAAAGTTGGTTATGAGCTTGATTTACCTAATAATTTGGCATCAGTGCGTCCAACTTTCCATGTATCCTTGTTGAAGAAATGTGTTGGAAATTTGACATATATAGATCTCTTAGAAGGTTCGGGGGTTAAGTAAAATCTTTCTTATGAGAAAGTTTTAATTGGGATTTTAGACTGTCAAGTAGAGAAGTTGAGTAACAAAGAAGTTTCTTTCGTGCATGTTCTTTGGAGGAATCAGTTACTTGAGGGTGCTACTTGGGAGGTTAAGGCTGATATGATGTCTTGTTATCCTCATCTCTTTCATTCTAATGTTTTTCTAGCTTGAGGTGTTTAGTACTCATGGTTTACTCTTTTGGTGTCATGTGACATAAATATCTCCATGAGTTTCTCATTTATTCATGATTCATGAAAAACTTTGATTTTGAGAAAATTAGCTAACTTGATCTATTTCTTCATGTCTATGTGCATATGAGTATGAATTGCATATAGGCTTCATGAAATGATATATTGAACATGTGTGGCTTGGAGTTGATGTTTCCTCCTCAAATATGTGCATCATGTGATTTCATTCATGATATCCTGTAGTAAATTCCTACCCTCCTTATCATATCTTAAATCTCATTCGAGGATGAATGTTCCAAAGGGGGAGATATTGTAACACCTCAAATTCAAGAAAGCCTAGAAAAGTAGCCTAGTGGGGAAAGTCACAAGCATGAACTGGACCATGGAACCCTCCACAGAGCCCTTAATGGGCCATGAAGGGGAACACTATCCGTTAAGGGTCTCGTGGTAAGTCTTGAAGGCCTGCGTCGCATGATTCCTTCTCACTAAGTCATTGATGGCCTGTGACGAGGATGATGGGCCGTGATGGTTGTCGTAAAAGTGACCCACTAGAAAGGGGTCTAGTACAGTCTCCCATTCCTACCATTAAAGACACACTTTTGGTATCAAGGTATTCTAGTCTTGATCTATGGAGTCCTTTCCTCCATGGAGTTCTAAAATCCTCCAATTTATAAAGCTAGAAATTCTCAATTGGGTTATGAGTTTCTTATATGTCATGGGTTCCTTTAAATGTTGATTCATTTGATTTATTTATGAACTTTTATGAATAAATTGATATAATTGCATGTTTTATAGATGAATCCACATGAATCCACGCCTAACCCATGTTTTCAAGATTATGATTATTGACAGTGGGCTTTGAACTATAATGAAGAATTATGGAATTATACATGTTCTTATGAAATTGATGAATTATGATGTAAGTTGCTTTGAGAGTAAATCATATATGTTGTTGTTGTTTTTGTTAATTGTTGTAAAACAAATTATCGCAAAAGAAATATTTAGGTTGAATGGCTTTATCACCTAAATTGAATCAATGTTAAAGAGCTATTCTAATGAAAACTAGCTCAGATTGGTTGCTCAAATGTACCTTTACATGGATGGCATATGACTTAGCTTCGTTTGGAAATATGACATGCCATCCATGGATAATAAGGACTAGCTAAGAAAATGACTTTTCTGTGGGATATGCGCTTAGCATTGAGATGATATTTAAATGAAAGCTCTCTCGTTAGTAGAGGTCAGGTTTCTAGTAGAAATCTTTTTACTTCATACCTATTTTCTTCATTAGCTAGTTAATCTAATGTCACATCCGAGGATCACCCCCTAGACGTAACCGGCGGCGGCGTATTCGGAGAGGACTAAGACTAGCCTCTTAGCATACATCATTACATTCAAAGGTTAAAAATGCAGAAAATTTAAAACTTTTCTTCTATCTATTATGAGGTTTACATAGACCTCTCGCATACACATAATATATTTATATCGAGTATACATAGACCCTTCATATAAGAAGGCTACATAGTCTCCTACCTTTATTGCACACACACATATATATATCTATATCTATATATATATATATATATATATATATATATATATGTATGTATGTATGTATATATGTATATATATAGTCTTAAACGGATGTCTCATCTCATAACCATCTAAACAAGAGTATAACAATTGGGCATAACCCATACATCAATACAATAAAGGCACATATAGGATATACAATCTTTAGTACACAAATGAAAAGGGAAGAACTAGAAGTCTTATTACTAGGACTACATCAATAGCTTGATAGTTGCATTGCCCTCGGAAAGTGAGGACCTGCCCAACTTGGAGAGTGAGAATTCCAAGTGTTCCTTTAAAGTCATCTCAAAAGCCCTTCAACGACAAGAACCTAAAATGTTTGGGAAAAGGGAGAAAATGGGGTTAGCACATCACATGTACTAAGTATGAGACCATATGCACACACACATCATAAAAATCATGCTAAAACGGACATTTCATTAAAGCATGCTATTTTACATTGAAACGCCAAATGCACATTCAAGGACCAACAAACTTAAGTCTAATCAAGTAACACATGCACAACACCATACTTGAGCACATAATCAACACAACTCCATCATCAAGTTATAACATCAACAAGCATGTATAAGAGTTCATCACATGCATTATAACCAAAGCAATACAATTACTCATGAAACCTTTGAAAGTCCACTAGTGAAATGACTAAGAAAAGACCCATAACCTTACTCAATCAAGTAAACCCAACAAGAACCATAACCAATGTCCAACTTAACATATCATATCATGAAGAGTACATAACATCATACTTAAGCAATAGAGACCAAACATATATTTACAAGGGAATTCAACATCATATGGTGCCATCAACATGTAATATCATCATATACATACCATTTACATTTATAAGCATATTCATACATAAGAACATCCTCCTAAGGCTCCCCTGGAGGCTAACTAGTGCAATGTATAGGTAGAGTCTCATACCCCTACCTAGACTAATCTAAACCTCTTAGGTTATCCTATTTAGAGTTCATTTATTACTTCATTTTACCTTTTGGGAACACTTGCCTTAACAGACATAGACTACAAGAGCTAGGTGTGAAATCCGGTGTTGTAAGATGGAAGGTGGTCTACCGGCCAAAGTAGAACAAAACATAAATGTAGCTTTCTAGGTAGATCCACTAGCTAGTCTTCCTATGGGGGAAACATAGTTAAGGAACTAGGAGATATGTATGAAATCTCTACACGCCATTTAGCACTGGAGTCTCATCTCATGAGGATCCAAAGGATGAGCATCCCTCATAGAGGAGTCAACACCTCATGTGGAACTATATATAGGGTGAATCTTCCTCTATGGAAAGTAAACACCTCCCATTGTAAAGTTCTCTCGGTGCTAAGCTAATGTCCCTTTTGAAATGTCTTTAAGTCATCCATTATTATCAACACTTAGTTCAGATCTTAGGCTCTATTCCTTATATAATCAACACATTATGTCTCAATAAGAATTACATGAATATTTTCCCTTCATTATAAGTCATACATGTGAGGTTAGCACATTTACATATCACATCATGATAAGACATATTGGTAAGTTATCACCATCCTTATAACATTTACATCTTAGCTAACATCTCACAAACAATAGTCAAGACATTTCAATTCAATATCATACAAACACTATAAATCTTGATATAAGATATACTTCAATGAAGCATAGTCAGTTAATCACAAGTAATCATAATCGAAGTATTGAATTGAGATCACAAGGCTTACCCAATCTCCTTTATAAGCCATCATCCATGGCTTTACCATCAACCAATCAATTCCACTCAACAATAGGTGTAGCAACATTATACAATAGTAATCTATACACTATTAAGACAATTGTATTATCCCATCCCAATAAACTTCAATTCATAACCATGGGTTTGAGAGAGAAGGGTTAATCATGAATTCTTCAAGAACTAGGTCTAATATCAACCTTACAAGTCCCTAGGAATCCCATAGATTGAATAACATGGTTACAACAATCAACATATTCATAATTCCCCTTCAATTCACACATAAGAACCAAGACTTAGGAAAATTGGGGAAAGATATGATTTATACGAAATTCCATCAATTATCATCAATTACACGACAATCTATGTAATATGAGTCATAGGCAATCATAATTCAACATAATCAATCATCAATTTCAACTTTAGAAGAAAACTCATTTGTAGAGAAAAGCCCTAAGAATCAAGGCAATTGAAATTCAACTTTGAGAACCTCTTGGGGAAAGGAATCCCAAGAGCGAAGAACCCATACCCTTCATGAAGCTTTATCCCAAAAAATTGAGTGAAAATCTTGGAGACGTTGCTTCTTCCTTAAGCTTCTTGTTCTTCAATGGAGGATGAATAAAGAGAGAGAAAGTAGAGAGAAGTTAGAGCAATTTGGGTTAAATTTGGGTTTGTGTTTTTGGAGTGGAAAAGTATGGAAATTGACCTAAAGTCAATATATATTCCACCCCCAAAATACCCATACTACCCCTAATTAACTTGGACATCCAAAAGTGAAGTCCAACTTGACTTCACTGTGAGGCCCCCTCTCGCCCCATCACCACGCCCCACTTCACGGTCCGTGAAGTGCTCAACGGACCATGGTGGTGGTCGTGGAGTGGTAAGGCAGTAGCTCCCCCCAAGGATCCCCTCTCCATTTCTCCCACCAAAGCAAGAACACGGAGCACTTGATCCCTTCCATGAAGATGCACCGCGGCCCGTCAAGTGGCTCGTGGTTCTCTTAGACAGTATATCGCCATCACTCACCAACTCACCTCCTTTTTAATAAAGGCCTTTTCACGGTAGCCCCTTGCACTCCGTCAAGTTCACCACGAGTCGTGGGGTGGCTCGTGGTGTCTTGGACAGTAGCTAGGCTAACTTGGAACATCACCCCATGACTAAGGCCCCTTCACGAGCTCCCCACCTTGGACGTGGTCTTGACCATGAGCCGTGGTCATGCTCGTGAAGAGTGAGCTAGTAGCCTTCCTTCTTGGGCAGCCTTAGCCTCTTGTCATTGGCTTGCCCTTGAAGGTTGGCTTCTCACTTGGCCTAGCATCCTTATGAACTTTTGTGGAACTTATATCTACCTTCATCATCTCACCAAGATTAAAAAAAAAGCCCTTAGACAATTTTTTCAACCCATAAAGACACCCCACTAGCCCAAGTAGTAAGTTCACTAGACGTCATGGACGTTCCTTGACATTTTAACTCCAAAAATTCCTAAATGTTTTATATTAATCATTTTAGGCCTTTAGACAGTGACACAACCTTTAGACACTAATGTAAGGATCTAGAACACATATTAGACTTTCGGAGTGTTACAACTACAATAACTAGAAGTTCATGGTCTTACCTTGGCAAGTATGACACCTCTTTTCGGTGTGGTGTAGAAATCAAATTCCATGTTAATAGGTCACATGGTCTGACATGTCAGTTAAAGGTAAATCTGCCACAATAATGAACTTAAGTTACTTCTTAAAGTGTCTCATGAAAGTTTAAATATGTTATTTGCAATGACCATGTTTAACTTATGATTTATGTTTTCTCACTCTTTTAATTCATGTTTTAGTTTGGTCATTGTATTTCATGAAAATGTCCATTTTTAGCATGCTTTATAATGTTTTATGCATGTCTTTCATACTTATTGCATCTTAGTACTAATGCATACTCTTCCATACATTTATGATCCAAATGTAGGGTCCGACGCTCTAGCTTCGCACTCCAAAGCTAGGGGTCTTTATTAGAGATTTGAAGATTGGTGAGTCCTCATGTTCGCAGGACCAAGCTTTTTTTCATTTTGTCCTTACTTTTCAGTTTTGGAGCTGATGTACGGGTTACGTCCAAAGCATTTCTGATTTGAGACATTGTTATTTTTCCATTTCGTCGTATCAAACTCTGTGATTTGATTTACTCTTTCAAATCTCTTATAATTCCTATTTCCGTGTATGAAGAGTGCTCAGTGGATTGTATGAGGCTTTTTGGGGTCTTATACCCCATGTTACACCTAAGGTCTACCTTGGATCGTGATAATATGGGAACCTCAAGTCATAGATTGTGAACCAGTCGAAATTAATGATCAATATATCCACTCAGATGTGAGAATCAAATATCTGAATTTCAAGTTTTTCTTTTATGTAGTATATGGTTTGCATACCATTGAGGATATAAGGAGACTATGGAGAAAGCTGGGGAATATTGATCTGGGAAATCATGAGACATGGGTTTCCATGAGAGATTATAAGGTTATCCATAGAGTTGAGGATAAGATCGTTGGTTCCAAAACCTATGAAGCTAAAACTAAGTACTTTGACTCTTTTTTATGAGATACACGCATGACACTTCTGAGGGTAAATGGTAGGTTTGATTGGGCACTAGTGAAAGCTAGATGGCTACTTTTTATTCAACCATTGGAAGTAGAGATAATGGACCCAGAATGCTCAGACCACTCACCTCTATGTGTTACTTGACACAGCATGAAGATAGAAGACATAATCCATTAGAGTTTTTAAATCATCTAGTGAAGCATGAGAAGTTCCAGAGTAAAGTACAAAGGATCTGGAAACAAAGACATAACACTGGTACAATGTATGGGTTGTGATTTAAACTTAAGAGCGTGAAACAAGCTCTGAAAGAATTGAATACCTTCGAATATCATGGAGTGGGAAAGATAAATGGACATGTCCTAAATAGAAGTCAACAAGCTTAATTGATTGAGTCGTTGACCAGGCAAGAAATAGTAATGGCAATATTACAAGGCATATTTTTTAAAAGGACTTGGGCAAGCATGGGAGAGGAAATCACAGATTCTTTCTTGCATTTCTTTTCAACATGTATAAAGTGTAAATCCATTGATTCACCTTGTAACTTTGATTCTTAAAGTAATACATTCTTCCAAAATATCTGAGTATAGACAAATGGATATATATATGTAATCGACAGTGGACACATACATTCTATCATCTATAGTTATCCATGTGGCTCTTGACACATATAGTATTGCNAATAGCATAACAAAAGGGACAAGGCATAAGTATCCCTTATACTATTACCAAAATCTTTAAAGACATATTTTAACTAAATTAAGGTCCTATTACTCCACTCGAACTCATTTTTATTGTAATTTTGTACACTTTGTGGTGGCACACTGCATGACTCCACATAGTTGAGGTGTGTGTGAGATATTTGGATACCACGTAAGCTAAAAAGTATGCAAAATTATTTTAAAATTGATCGAAAGGATAATAAGACCTTAGTTTAATTAATGTGTCTTTAAAATTTTGTCATAATCTATGGGATAGTTATATCATATTTCTAAAAGAAAAAATTTTACATCCTCTAATAGCAACATAATAAATTCTTTCAAAAAATTAGATTCATGTGCCGACAGGGAATACCCAAAGCAACAGCAACCCGTGAAGGCAGTTTTAAAAATAATAATCTAGAAGAAAGGAAACTTTTGAGTTTTCCCATCACATGTTTTCTAAATATAGTTTAAAATTACTTTCTATATAATTTATCATGAATGACAAATAACTAAGTGCCTCAATTGCAAGACTGCATGTTTACACACTTAAAACAATAAATATAAATATTTTATTTTATGTCAAAAAATCTAAGTATTAATATAAAGCTTGATGTTCAGCCTGCTGATGTGGCATACCTCAATGATCAGGAGGCCTATTTATTTATTTTCTCAGATTTCGGAGGATTCTTTTTCCTTTTTTTGTTCAGCCTGCTAATGTGGCATACCTCAATGATCAGGAAGCCTATTTATTTATTTTCTCAGATTTTGGAGGATTCTTTTTCCTTTTTTCAGATATAATATGATTTTAATTAGATATTGTTTAATTTCCTCAATTTAAGGCTATAATAATTAATGAATTTTAATTAATTAAATCTTAATAAACAGAACTATTAGTAGCTCTTAACCATTTCCTTAAATAATGGGTTTTAATCATTTCAATTTTGAGAAAGAGAACGTTTAAAATTCTAATTTTTAATTTTGATTAATAGCTCTTAACCGTTTCTTTAAGTTACGCTTACAATAATTGGTGACAATGTTTACAATTTTGAATTATGAATTAATGCTTTTCAACCTTCAAAATATTAAAGTCCTATAAATTTGCATTTTACTATTTGATTTTCCATTAGTATTTTCATTCTCTTTATAAATTTTTTTAGATTTGATTTGATGATTTGCTAATACTATTTTAATAGTTAATAGAAAAGATGTCAAATTTATTATCGTAATTTTCCATTAATCTTTTCATTCTCTTTATAAATTTATTTGGATTTGATTTGATGATAATATTTTAATAGTTAATGAAAAAGATGCCTAACTTTATATCTGTCTAATTTGGCAGGAAGTTCAAAAGGATTTGACAAGATCTTTCCTATGGAAATTATATCAATTATAATGGAATGTTGTGAAGGTGACACCAACATCAACTTTGGTTATCATGCAAATTTACATAT
>NC_028646.1:49045985-49063864 GCF_001406875.1 Solanum pennellii | reverse complement strand
GAAATTGATGAACAATATATCACTCGGATGTGAGAATCAAATCTCTGAATTTCATGTTTTTGTTTTATGTAATATATGGTTTGCATAACATTGAGGATAGAAGGAGACTATGGAGAAGATGAGAAATATTGATCTAGGACATCATGGGTATGGTTGTCTATGAGAGATTATAAGGTTTTCCATAAAGTTGAGGATAAAATGGTTTGTTCTATTACCTATGAAGCTAAGACTAAGGACATCAAATCTTTTTTGATAGATACAGGCATGACAATTCTAAGGGTAAATGGTAGGGATTTTACCAAATATAGTAGGTTTGGTTGCGCACTAGTGAATATTAGATGGCTTCTATTTATGCAACCATTGGAAGTACAGGTAATGAACCCAGAATGCTCAGATCACTCAAATCTGTGTGTTACTTTGAAAATGGATGAAGATATAAGACATAAGCCTTTAATGTTTTTAAATCATATAGTGAAGCATGAAAAATTCCAGAGGATAGTACAAAGAATTTGGCAACAAAGGCATAGCACTTGTACAATGTATGAGGTGTGGTAGAAACTAAAGAGTGTGAAACAAGCTCTGAAAGAATTGAATACCTTTGAATATCATGGAGTGGGAAAGTGTAAGAATGTACAAACAATATTTACATGACTTGCAAATTATTATGAGGAAGAATAGATTATCATTAAGGAATTGTAAAAAGGTTAAGGATAATTTTGAAAAATGGCTAAATATTGAAGAAAGTATAGTAAAACAAAAGTAAAAAGTGCAATGACTACATGCTAGTTTGTAGAGTGGAATAGCCTAGAATAAGATCACAAGCTTAACTACTTCTATTGAGAGGATTGAAAACAATAACACTTATATTGTGGAAGAGATAATATTGTCAAGGACTTGGAGTATTTGCTACAGTTTTGTGCAGCCCTCGACAACTTACTCACTAATCTTTCAAGGTCTTGTAAGCTCAAGGAAAACTATAAGACTTGGAACACTAAGAGAATGCTTGAAAAGGACTTAGAGAGAACAAAAGAGAGCTTTTGAAGAAGGCTTTGTAATATGTTTGGAGAATGCGTTACAACTTTCTTGGTGCCTTTGCAAATGAGGGGCACTTGTATTCATACTACTTCCTAAGGAATAAAATTCAATTAATATCAACTTAACAAGTTACTAGGATATTTCAACTTTGGTCCCCTTTCTATTGAATTCTACAATGCTTTGGGACCTCCCCTAGCCTTCTTGAGACTTCCAAAAGGTTCTAGAGTCTTCCGCACAACTCTAGAATGTTGTTCCCCTATTTGGACGCGGAATCAGGATGGAATTGTGGAGGGACGTCACATTCTCCCCTACCTAATGATGCGACGACCGCGGCACATTGTTGCGAAAAATCCTGGACTTTTTCCTTCAATTGCCACAACTTCATATTTCTCCCATGTGGCCTCCTCTGGAGTTTGTCCCTTCCAATGCACCAGGAACATGGCGCAAGCTTGTTGAGCTTGCTTCTTTTTGTCTTGATAATCTATGATAGCCTTAATCTCCCGGTCATACAAGGCGGTGACTGTAATGGGTGCTCATTATGATCGGTTCCGGCTAGAATCCTCCTTGTCCTCATGCTACGGCTTGAGGATGCTTGCATGAAACACCGGATGGATCTTAAAGTATGGAGGTAACTCCTACTTCTACGAGATCTTTCCCACCTTGGCAACGATCTTGAAAGGACCCTCTTGTTTGCGCACTAAGTTTTGATGGACGCCTATTAGTGCCTTGGATTGTATTGGGTTGAATTTCACCAAGACCATGTCGCTTTCTTTATTGTCCGTGGGATGATGCTTGCGGTCGGCGAACTTCTTCGTCTTTTTGGTTGCCTTGTAGGAATTGGCAGTGTCAAGCTGCTCCCCCATCCCTTGGCAAGATGGTAGGTAACCAAACTCTTACCCTCAAATATAGCCAAAAAACGAATGCAGAGTTTGGGGTTATTGGCCTGTCGCTAACTCAAATGTGCGCCCGGTGGAATTACTCCTCTGGAGATTATAGGAAAATTGCGCCATGTATAAGAGTCTGGCCCAATATTTCTGATGCTCACTAACATAGTGCCTTAGATATCACTCCAATAGGGCATCGACGTATTCCGTCTGCCCGTCGATCTGCGGGTGGAAACTTGTGGAGAAGTGAAACTCCGTGCCAAGTATCTCAAACAACTCTCTCCAAAAGTTCCCGATAAAGTGGGGGTCTCGATCGCTAATGATATGTCTCAGCAGCCCACAATATTTCACCACGTTCTTGAAGAATAATCGAGCAACCTTTTTTGCGGTGCAACCAGCTGTGACGAGCATGAAGGTAGCATACTTTGAAAACCTATCCACCACGACCATGATCGTACCAAACAAGTCAGACTTCGGCAAGGAAGTGATGAAGCCCATAGTCACACTCTCCCATGGGCACTCTGCTACGGGTAATGGCTCTAGTAACCCTCTCGGTTGCCTTTGTTCAAATTTGTCGTGTTGGCACACAAGAAAAGGTTGCACATAGCACTCAATGTTGTCCCACATGTGTGGCCAGAAGTAAATAGCCTCAATCAACGCCCTCGTATGTTGCTGCTCCAGATGCCCAGCCCACGGTGTATCTTGGCTTTCCTTAATGATGTGCCGCCTGATAGACCCAAACTTAGGCATATAGACCCTTCGACCAATAGTGAGCAAAAGACCATATTTTACTAAAAAAACGTCTGGTTTTGCCTTGGGCAGCCAATTCCATCAGCTTCTTGGCCTCTGGATTGTGTTGCATGCCATCCTTGATTGCATCTTGAATGTCACAGTGACATGTAGTTATGGCAGCATGCTCGGCCTTCCTACTTAGTGTGTCGGCCACGACGTTGCCTCTTCCTTGCTCCTAATCCAAGACGTAGTCAAACTCGGCTAGAAAGTATTTCCATCTATCTTGCTTCGGTTGATCTTATTTTTTGATTGGAAGTAGCTAGTGGCCACGTTGTCGGTCTTAACCACGAACTTGGAGCCCAGTAAGTAGTGTCTCCATGTGCGTAGGTAATGTACAATGACCGTCATGTCTTTCTCCTGCACCGTGTAACGCTTTTCGGTCTCGTTTAGATTGCGACTTTCGAATGCTATTGGGTGTCTATATTTCATTAAGACTCCCCCGATGGTAAAGTCTATTGCATCTGTATGTACTTCGAAGATCTTGGAATGTGGGGAAGCGTCAAGACCGATTCTTTCGTCAGTGCAGTCCTAAGACCTTCGAACGTTCATTGGCAATCCTCGCTCCAAACCCATGACTTATTCTTCTTTAACACCTCAGTCAGTGGAGCGGCTTTAGCGGAGTAGCCACTGATTAACTTATGATAGTAGTTCTCAAGTCCAAGGAAGTATCATAGCTCGGGTCACCTTCGTGGGCGCCTCCCACTCCTGGATCGCCCGAATATTTTCTTCGCCCATCCGTAGTTTACCCTGGCTGATAACATACACTAAGAAGTGTACCTCGTGGTGGGCGAACTCGAACCTCTCTTACTTGACATAGAGCTGTTTCTCTCGTATGACTTAGAAGACTTTCCTCAAGTTCTTCACGTGCTCCTCCAATGTGCTGCTAAAGATGACTATGTCATCCAAGTACACAACAATGAACTAGTCCAAGTATGGATTAAATATCTTGTTCATCAGCGTGCAAAAGGTGGCAGGTGCGTTGGTTAAGCCGAATGGCATCACAAACCACTCATATGCTCCATATCTGGTCATGTATGCTGTCTTTGGCTAATCCTCCTCCGCGATGCGCACTTGGTAGTAGCCTTTCCGGAGATCTATCTTGGTGAAGTATTTGGCCTGGACAAATCTATCAAACAAGTCTGTAATTAGTGGAATATGATATATTTTCTTTATTGTTACCTTATTGAGCGCCCGATAGTCGATGCATAAGCGCAACAACCCTTCTTTCTTCTTCTGAAACAGCACTTCCGTGCCATAAGGTGCCTTGGATGGACGAGTGACCGGCCTCGAGGAGCTCCTTTAACTGCTTCCTTATATACTCTTACTCGAGTGGATCCATAGGGTAAGGTTCATGTGTGTGTGGATTGGCTCCGACCTCCAACTTTATTCTATGATCTACCTCGCGCCTCGGAGGTAGAGTCTGTGGCAGGTCGTCCAGCATCACGTCCTTTTTTTCTTCAAGTACATTCTCTATGATTGCTGGCAAGGACTCCATAGTACCATTGTCTTCTTCTGAACTTGCAATGGAAGCTAGAAACGTAGGTTCTCCTTTCTTTAGGCCCTTCACAATTTGCATGGCCGATAAGTAGGCATGTCCTTCTTTTTTCGGCACCTTGCCTAGAGGTACCATGCATGACCCTTCCCGCTCCATGACCATGAATATTGGAGGTAGGGGTCGATCATTGTGTGGCAACGCTGGAAGAACTCTTGCTGGAGAATGATATCAAATATATCTAGAGGAGTGATGGTAAAGTTAGTCGTTCCTTACCACTTTCTCAACATGATGCTTACTCCTTGGGCGACCCCACACACGAGAGTCAGTGGGGTGTTAACAGTCTTGACGCAGGTGTTGCTTGTCACATAGTTCAGCCTTAACCTCTCTGTGGCCGTCTTGTTCATGATGTTTTCTTCGGCCCAGAGTCTACCATGGCACGAGCTGGTCGTCCATTTATGGAGATGTCTACATACTGCGTGCTGAAGTCTCCCGGCTTCTTTGTCTGCTAGGCTATCGCTGAATAGTCTCACCATGCCTTATTGTGTCGTTCTCGCGTCCTGCCCTTGCTCTTGTGTATCCTTCTCCTTCCTTTCTCATAGGATGGCACCATGGTTCTTCATCTCGGGGCACCTGGCATAGTTGTGTGGTCCACCGCATATGTAGCAGCCATCTCCTTTGATGGTCTGCGCCCGCTTCTCCGTGTAATTCTAGAGCATGAACCGCTTGCTATCCATCTTGTAGGGGTCATGCTACTTGGGGTGTGCCTGGTTCTCCTTCCCTTGGCCAGGATCTCCCCCACCTTTGGCATGACTACTTCTTTCAACCCTGCCCTTCGCCTTGTCATGCCGTTCATACTTGAAGTCCGTCAAGGACTCGACTTGTGTGATGGCTTAATCTATGGTCTTGACCTGTCGCCTCTCAAACTCAGTCTTGACCGATGGCTTAATCTATGGTCTTGACCTGTCGCCTCTCAAACTCTGTCTTGACCGAATTCTGCAGTCTGTCCATGAAGTGGAAAAACATGTCCTCGTCTATGAGGTTGGGAATTTGAAGCGTTAGAGTTGTGAACTCTTTCACGTATGCCCGAATGATTCCCGATTGCTTCAATTCTCGGAACTGCACTTAACCTTATACATGACGTTGTTAGGGAAGAAGACTTTCTTGAATTATTCGTGGAATTCCTCCCACGGGTTGATGGTGCACGTCCCCTTTCCAGTCTCAGTCTCTTTGTGCCTCCACCATAGCATAGCCATCTGGTACAGTTACCACACGACAGTGTTAATCTTATTCTCATCGGTTTTCACCCGACTACACTTGAAGTAATTCTCCAAGTGCCATAGAAATTTTTCCATCTCTTGAGCTTCAGGGACGCCCTTGAATAAGGGTGTCTTGGGAGCCTCGACCCTGGCCTCCCTATCACGGTCGGGTAATGTAGATCCTCCAACCTCCATGCCTTCCTTGAGTGTTTTCACTTCGGCCATCAACATATCGATCATGCTAAACGCGTCGATAATTCGACACTCCAAGGAAGTGATGGCCTCCTTCATCTCGAACTCAGCCCGCTGGCGACCCTCCAACTCCTTATGGATGTTCTCGGTCTCATCAAGGATGAAGTCCTCAAGGTTCTTGAACTTGTCGCCGGCCACATTCATGCGCCAACAAAATATCTCCATAGCCTGCCTTGCCACTTCCACCCTTACGACCCATTCTTCTCCAGCTGTGACGTTTATGGCTTCTTTGCCCAATTAATCGTCACTTGATTCGGTAGTCATGGGCGAATAAGATGTTCGCGCATCGCTAAGTGTGGGATCATGCATTACCTCCTCATTACCGTTTTGATGTGTCTTCCCCTTTTGGTACTTCTTTTCACCATCCATATGGACACTAGTGGTGCTAGCGCCGTTTACGTCTCCTTTGGTAGCCATTCCCTTAATATCAAACCTGGTTCTAATACCACGTTGTCACGGACATAGAGTATATGCTAATGTTTCGTGCAGCCTTCGACAACTCACTCACTAATCATTCAAGTTCTTGTAAGCTCAAGAAGCCCTTTAAGACATCGAAGCTAAGAGAATACTTGAAAAGGACACAGAGAGAACAAAAGAGAGATTTTGAAGAAGGCTTTGTATTATAATTGGAGAATGTTTTACAACTTGCTTGGTGCCTTTGCAAATGAGAAGCACTTATATTTATACTACTTCCAAGCACTAATGTGCAATTATTATTTACTTGACAAGTCCCTAAGATATTTACACTTTGGTCCCCTTTCTAGAGAATTCTACAATACTTTGGGACGTTCCCTAGCCTTCTTGAGACTTCCAAAGGTCCTAGACTCCTCCGCACAACTCTAGAACGTTCTGCCCCTATCCGGACGCGGAATCAGGCTGGAATTGTGGCAGGACATCACAATAATAAACAACTTCTGCTGGGACTTGTGCTACCTAACTACCTGCTCTAAATATAATAATAATGAGAAATGGACATGTCATGAATACAAGTCAGCAAGCTCAATTGATTGAGCTTGTGACCAAGAAAGAATTCTACCTAATAGAATGCATTGTGTAATGGATGTCTTGGTGGATAATAATAACCAGCCTTTCTACCAGGTATATTTTACTGGATTTTTAATCTTTCTTATTTGGCGTGAATAAAATATCTCACGAAACCTTCAAAGGGATATATATATAATTGTTAGTGGAGGCATACATTCTATCATCTATAGTTATCCATGTGGCTCTTGACACATCTAGTATTGCATAACAAAAGGGACAAGGGACAAGTATACTATGACCAAAATTTCTAAGACACATTTTAACTAAACTAAGGACTCGAACTCATTTTTGATGTATTTTTGTAAACCTTGTGGTGGCACACTGCATGACTTCACATAGTTGAGACATGTGGAAGATGTTTGGGTACCACGTCAGCCAAAAAGTATACACAATAATTTAAAAAATGGATCGAGAGGGTAATAAGACCTTATTAATTAATGTATCTCTGAAATTTTGTCATAATCTAGGGGATAGTTGTGTCATATCCCTAAAAAAACAAATTCTACATCCTTTAATAGCAGCTAATAACATTCTTACTCAAAATTAGATTCTTGTGCCAATAGGGAGTACCAAAGCATCTGCAGTCCTTGAAGGCAGTTTTAAAATAATAATCTTGAAGAAAGGAGAGTTTGGGATTTTCGATCACATGTTTTCTCAATGTATTTTAAAATGACTTTCTATATAATTTTTCATCAATGACAAAATAACAAAGTGTCTCAATTTCAAGATTGTAGGTTTACCCACTTAATGCAATAAATATAAATATGTTAGCCAGTTGAAAATATAAAACATTACTTTATTATTTTGACTAGTGTAGCAACATACATTTGCCTAACTATGGCTATTTTTGCATCTTTATCATACTTTGATTCGATAATCCCCTTTGTCTCTTAACTCTCCTTCAATTTTGATAGTTTCAATCCCAATGATGAGAATATAACATATGAAGCAGATGCTTATTCAGAAAACAGTGTAATTCAGCTCACCAAAAATAGTTCAGAGTTCATCAAAGGCCGAGCTACATATTCTAAAATAATCTATCTTTGGGCAAGGGCTCTGCGAATGTCAAAGATTTCTCAACGCATTTCTACTTCAGAACCGATTCTCAGGGTAGAAACCAATATGCTGATGGTCTTACCTTTTTCCTCAACCCTGCAGGTTCAGTAATTCACGATAAACACTTTGTTGTAGGAGAGGGACTTGGCCTTGCATGTGTTGATCAACAATATTTATCGAAAAATCACCATTTTGTTGCTGTCGAATATTACATCTTTACAAACTATTATGATCCACATAGTGATCATGTGGAATTCAATATCAACTCCATGCAATCTGTTGCTAATGTGACAAGGTTTAGTGGCTCTCCCAATGGTACGAGAATTGATGCCTCGATTACTTATAATTGAATGTCAAAAAATCTTAGTGTTATCCTTACTGGTTTCCAACCACAAGGGAATATCATATTCACCATCCTGCAGAACCTATCTCACAATCTTGATTTGAAGACATATTTGCCAGAGTGGGTCACTTTTGGATTCTCAGGTGCAATAGGAACCTTCTCTGCAATACATACCATATATTCTTAGAATTTTACTTCTTTTTTAAACTATAATGGCAACATAACTAATCCACATACACCCCTACCAAGCCCTATGCTAAATCTAGATGTACCCCTACCAAGCCCTGTGGTAAATCCAGATGTACCCCTAAGCCATGTGCTAAATCCATATGTACCCCTACCAAGCCATGTGCCTGAGGATACCTCAAGAAAAAATGAGTCAAGACTAGTTGTTGGATTGATTTCTGGTTGTTGTGTTTCAATAGCACTATCAATTTTTATATTGTTGTCTTTTTCTGAGAAAGAGGAAGGAGAGAGAAGATGAAGATGATTTATGATATTATTGATGGTTCCATGACTAATGAATTTGAAAGAAGCATAGGACCAAAGATGTTTTTGTATAGTGAGTTGGTTAGATGTACAAATAACTTTTTGCGGGAGGAGATGCTTGACCAGGGTGGGATTGGATATGTTTATAAAGGATAGTTAAAGGGATCCAACTTCTATATTGTTGTTAAGAGGATTTCAAGAGAGTCAAAGCAAGAAATAAAAGAGTATGAATCAGAAGTTAGGATTATCAGTCGGTTAAGATATAAACATTTAGTGCAACTCATTGGTTGGTGCCATAAAAAAAGAGAACTGCTACTTCTCTATGAGCTTATGCCTAATGGAGTCTTATATTACCATCTTTTCAAGGGATAAAGACATTCGACATGGCCAATAAGATTCAAGATTGCTCAAGGCTTGGCCTCAACATTGTTTTATCTACATGAAGAATGGGAACAACTCCTATACTATGATTGATTCCAATTGCAATGCCAAACTTGGGGATTTTTTGTTTAGCTAAGCTAGTTGACCATGATAAGGGATCTCAAACAACAGTTTTGGCAGGCACGATTGGTTACATTGCTCCTGATGTGTCACCACTGGCAAAGCTAGCAAGGAAACAAACATCTATTGTTTTTGTGTTATCGCGTTAGAAATAGCTTATGGAAGGAAGCCTATTGAACCTACAGTTGAGAAGCATCAAGTAAATATTGTTGATTGGGTTTGGAGACTTTACGGGATGGGAAATCTTAGTGAAGCAGTTTATCTTAGACTCTCATAAGAGTTCAATGAGGAGGTGGAGCACTTACTAATTATTGGTTTATAATGTGCTCATCCAGATAACAATTGAAGGCCTTCTATAAGGCAAGCAATTCAGGTGCTTATTTTGAAGCTCCATTGCCCACACTCTCTCTATCAATGCCTGTACCGACATATTGCAGTACGTCAAAATATGGACCAACTACTTCATTTGCATCCCCATACCACTCCAATGGTCCTCGGATTTCTGAAGTACACTCTTCAGGGAGTAGAGACCATACTGGTTCTTCAAATAACACAGAAGCTTCAGCAGCATCTTCGCCTTCTGCAATGATATGTACACGTGTTGATATTGTTTTATAAATAAATTGTTTTGCATTCAATCTTTCAATTGCAATGTCCAGCTTGTGGTCTTTGTGTTATTTATTAATTCCATTGTTAAGAAGATGGTTGAATGTGTTGAGTCCATCCCATAAATTTTTGGTCAACTTTTGCTATTCAATTGCTACAAGTTTTTGTTAAAAAGGATAGTAATTAGAGTTGAAAATAAATGATTCGGTGGTTGGAAAATTGGTAAGATTTGCAACCATTTTGACTTTCCTATATTTACTTATGTCATTAGTGACATAGGCATGGTTTTCTCCTTCTCTAAATAGAGCATTCTTGCTCATTTGTAGAACACACCAAGTTATAGAAAAACCATTTTGAGAGCAAAGTGAGTATTCCATAGACTATAAGAAAAACAGTCTGTGAAGAAAAATAGAGTATGAGCGATATTTTAGTAACGTGGAAACCAAATGAGTGTTGTTACTTTTGAGTATATAGTAGTCATTTTGAGTATTATATTCGTGACTACACTATATAAAATTTCTTACTATAGTGATACCAGTTGCTCCTCTTGGCCCGTGATTTTTCCCTTATTTAGAAGGGTTTGCACGTAAAATTCTTCGTATCATTATTTTCCCATTTATTTCCATTATTTTTACCATATATATTTTTGTGCTTGTCCGTGTTTTCCCAACAGATTGGTATTAGAGCCAAGATTATATCTGAGTATGCTCTAAGGTTGCAGCTGAGTCTGAACTTCCACATCAGAAAAGATTTACTTTAATTTGTGATAACTATATTTTTTGGAAAAAAATGATGGAACCCAGCATAAGTAGAATGGTTACTTTGAATGGTGTTAATTATACCATTTGAAAGGGGAAAATGTAAGATTTGCTTTATCTCAAGAACTTTTACAAAGCAGTTTTTATCACTGTAAAGCTGATAATAAAACAGATAAAGAGTGGAATCTGTTGCACAAATGGGTTTGTGGATTCATTAGGTAATGGGTTGACGATAATGTGTTGAACCATATTTTTGGGGAGACACATGCTTGCACCTTATGGGAGCATCGTGAATGTTTGTATGCTCGGAAGACTGGCAACACCAAAATGTTCTTAATAAAACATATGTTGAGTTTAAAGTATCATGATGGTTCTGGATGACAGGCCATATGAATAATTTTCAGGGGATCATGATCCAATTATAAGCTATGGGCATCAAATTTGATGAAGAGATTCAAAGCATGCTTCTACTTGATTTCCTTCAAGATTCTTGGGAAACATTTAGAACTTCATTGTCTAATTCTTCTCTAGATGGTGTGATTTCTATGGATTCCTCCACGAGTAGTGTCTTCAACGAAGAGATGAGAAGAAAAACTCAAGGTTCTTCTTTCTCAGATGTCCTGATAACTGTCCCCTAGGGAAGAAACAAAACTCGTGGTTCTCAGTATAGAGAAAAAAATAGGAGAAAATCAATAGGGAGACTTAAGGTTATTGAGTGCTATCATTGTGGCATGAAAGGTCACATAAAGAAGTTATGCAGGAAGTTGAAGAGAGAAAAAAAACAAAGAGGAAACTAAAGAAGATTGCAATGAAAATTTCCTAGCCACCATTACCACCGAAGATCTAGTTACTGACCTTGATGCGGATATGATAAATATTTCTTGTGATGATTCAGGGTGAGTTGTACACACTAGTGTCGCATCTTCGGTGACATCAAGGAAGGATTTTTTTCTCTTCCTGTACTCCTGGTGATTTTTGAACCTTGATTATGGGTAATGAAACTATTTCTAGGGTGATTGGTAGTGGTAAATATTTTTTGGAAACTAGTGCTGGAACTAAACTAGTTTTGAACAATGTGAAACATGCTCCTGATGTTCGTCTGCACCTAATTTCTATTGGTGTTTTAGATGATGAAGGATATATTAGTACTAAAGGTGATGGAAAATGGATGATCATGAAGGGTTCGTTGGTTGTGGCTCGTGATAACAAACGTCATGGTCAATACTGGACTACAGCCTCTGCTTGTGTTGACATGGTGAATGCAGTTGACAGCGATATCCCTTCAATGTTATGGCACAAGAGACTTAGTCACATCACCGAGGAAGGACTCAATGTTCTATAGAAGAAGAAATTTTTGTAAAATTTCAAAAGTGCTAAATTAGAAGTGTGAGCACTGCTTGACTGGTAAGAAAAATACAGTTTCCTTTAAGTCCTACCCTCCTTCGAGAAAGACAGTGTTTCTTGAGTTGGTGCAGTCTGATTTATGTGGTCCATGTTAGGATCGAATTCACGCACACACACTAAATGAATGAAGAACACAAGAACTTTCAAGAAAAAGAGATGAGAAATCTAGAGAGAGAGAGAGAAAACCCAATTTTTCGTGGTAAAACCCCGTACGTAAACTTCCACGGCGGTGAGGTATATTTATATTAATCAATCAGAGTATTTTTGGTTACAGAGAATAAATAGGAAAACCTAAAATAGAGAATAAATAGGAAAGCCTAAAATAGAGAATAAATAGGAAAACCTANATTTTAACCTTGATTATGGGTAATGAGACTATTTCTAGGGTGATTGGTAGTGGTAAAATTTTTTTGGAAACTAGTGCTGGAACTAAACTAGTTTTGAACAATGTGAAACATGCTCCTGATGGTCGTCTGCACCTAATTTCTATTGGTGTTTTAGATGATGAAGGATATATTAGTACTAAAGGTGATGGAAAATGGATGATCATGAAGGGTTCCTTGGTTGTGGCTCGTGATAACAAACGTCATGGTCAATACTGGACTACAGCCTTTGCTTGTGTTGATATGGTGAATGAAGTTGACAGCGATATCCCTTCAATGTTATGGCACAAGAGACTTAGTCACATCACCGAGAAAGGACTCAATGTTTTAGACAAGAAGATATTTTTGTCAAATTTCAAAAGTGCTAAATTAGAAGTGTGAGCACTGCTTGACTGGTAAGAAAAATACAATTTCCTTTAAGTCCTACCCTCCTTCGAGAAAGACAGTGTTGCTTGAGTTGGTGCACTCTGATTTATGTGGTCCAATGAAGACAAAGACATTCGGTGGTGCACTCTACTTTGTAACTTTCATTGATGATTGCTCGAGAAAACTTTGGGTCTATGTCTTGAAGACTAAAGACCAGTGTTAGGTGTCTTGAAACAGTTTTAGGCTTCAGTTGAAAGAGAAACTGGAAAGAAACTGAAATGTATCGTACTGATAATGGTGGTGAATATTGTGGACCATTTGACGAGTACTGCAAGCATCGAGGTATTAGACACCAGAAGACTCCTCCCAAGACTCCTCATCTTAATGGTTTTGCTGAGAGAATGAACAAGACCTTGATGGAAAGAGTTAGATGTTTGCTTTCTGAAGCAAAGTTGCTAAACTAATTTTAGGGTGAGGCTTTATTGACCTCTACGCATCTTATTAATCTATCTCCTCTTGTTTCTTTGCAAAGTTATATATTTCCTATGACCATTTAGGAGTGTTTAGGTGCAAAGCTTTTGTACATGTGCCAAAAGATGAGAGGTCAAAGTTAGATGCCAAGACATGGCAGTGCATCTTCATTGGATATGGCCTTGATGAATTCGGTTACAGGCTATATGATCCAATTGAAAAGAAACTTATGAGAAACCGTGATATTATCTTCATAGAGAATCAAACAATTGAAGATATTGACAAAGCGGAGAAGCTAGAATCTTCAATTTTCATGATATAGTTCATCATGATAAAGTTCCTCACACAAGTGTGCATGATGTTGTTGGGCTTGATAATCATGGTGACGCACAGAATCATGTATTAAATCAATATGTTAATGTTTATAATAACAATGATATTGTTGTTGATGATCCTGTTGCTCATGAAGTTATGGACGAGTCAAATATTTCGCTTGGAAGTCCATAAGACAATGATTTCCTTCCTCCCGTTATTCACCCAATGAGTATGTCTTATGCACTGACGGGGGAGAACCTGAGTGTTATGAGAATGTCATGGAATGTGAGCACAAGGATCAAAGGATTAAAGCCATGCAAGATGAGATGAAGTCTCTGCTCGAGAAAATATTTTCTCCTATTGTGAAATATCTTTTATTTGCAAACTATGTTTGGATGCTAATCTTAATTTAGAGATTTAGTAGATGGATATGAAGATGATTTTTCTTCACGGTGACCTAGAATAAGAGATTTATATGAAACAACCTGAGGGTTTCAAAGTAAAAGGTAAAGAAAATTTTGTGTGCTAACTCAAAAGGAGTCTTTATGTCCTAAAAACAAGCTCCAAGAAAGTCGTACAAGAAGTTTGAATTTGTTATGTGGAAGCAATGCTATAAGTAGACTTCTTCAGATCATTGCGTACTTGTACAAAAATTTTCTTACAATGATTTTACCATCCTCTTGTTGTTTGTGGATGATATGTTTATTGTGGGCAAGAATACATCCAAGATTGACGAGCTGAAGACAGAGTTGTGTAAGAATTTTTCTATGAAAGACATGGGTCATGCCAAAAAAATTTTGGGCATGAGAATTACTCGTCTAAGAGATGAAAGGTTGATTTATTTGTCACAGAAGAAGTACATTGAACATGTACTGGAGCGCTTTAATATGAAGAATGTTAAGCCTGTTAGTACACCTCTTGCTGGTCATATGAAGTTGAGCAAGAAGTTGTGTCCTACAACTAGGGAGGAAAAAGAGATCATGGACAAAGTTCCATATTCCTTCGTTGTCGTAAGTCTAATGTATTCAATGGTATGCACTAGACAGATTTCTCGAAAATCCAGGAAAAGAACATTGGAAACCCGTGAAGTGGATACTCAAGTATCTTAGATGAAGCTCAAATGAATGCTTGTGTTTTGGAGCATCAAATCCAATCTTGAAAGGCTATACAGATTCTAATATGGCAAGTGACCTTGATAACAGAAAATCCACTACTGGATATATGTTTACTTTTTCAGGGAGAGTTATATCATGGCAATCAAAGTTGCAGAAATGTGTTGCACTATCTACAACTGAAGCTGAGTATATTGCAGCTAATGAAGCCAGCAAGGAGATGATATGTCAAAAGTGATTTCTTCAAGAGTTTGGTTTGCATCAGATAAAGTACATTATCTATTGTGACAGTCAAAGTGCAATAGACTTGAGCAAGAACTCCATGTACCATGAAAGGACAAAACACATCGATGTTAGATATCATTGGATTCGTGAGGAAGTGGAGAGTGAATCATTTTGCATCAAAAATATCCATACAAGTGAAAATCATGCAGATATGCTAACCAAGACGATACCGAAAGACAAGTTCGATATATGCAAAGAACTTGTAGGTATGAGCTCAATGTAAAGAAGATGAAGATACCTCCTTCCGGTGAATGGGACTGGAGGGGGAAATGTGTTGAGTCTATCCCATAAATTTTTGGTCAACTTTTGCTATTAAATTGCTACAAGTAATTGTTAAAAAGAAATAGTAATTACAATTGAAAATAAATGATTTGGTTGTTTGCAAATTGGTAACATTTGCAACCCTTATTGACTTTGGTATTCTTACCTATGTCATTAGTGACATATGCATGATTTTCTCCTTCTATAAATATAGCATCTTGCTCATTTGTAGAACACACCAAGTTAGAGAGAAAAATCATTTGGAGAGCAAAGTGAGGTATTCTATAGACTATATAAGAAAATAGTCTGTGAAAAAAATGGAGTGTGCGCGATATTTTAGTAAGGTGGAAACCAAAAGATTTTTGTTCCTTTTGAGTGTATAGTAGTCACTTTGAGTATTGTACTCGTGACTACACAGTGTAAAGTTCCTTACTATAGTGATATCAGTTGCTTCTCTTGGCCCGTGATTTTTTCCCTTATTCATAAGGGTTTCTACGTAAAATTCTTGGTGTTATTATTTTCCCATTTTATTTTCATTATTTTTACCATATAGGACTGAGGACTTTGTGGCGGCATTGTATAAGGAGTAAGGAAAATGGAAATGCATTTATTTCATTGTTTCAGTCTTGTTTTGTTCAAATTGGTCAAAAAACTTAATATTTGTTTGTTTCCTTGTCTTTTGAGTCGATAAACTTGACCCTTGAAATATAATGCAACTGAGACTTTTCATCTTTCCTTACAATTCTGACTGTTTTTATGTGTCTTTGTTATTTTGGATTTCATAGTTACTGAAAACAAAACATTACTAGGTTCTTAGATTAATGGATCAGTCTCACTCGGTATCAGGATCATGATAAATAATTTGATACTACGGAGGATGAACTAGAGAAAATGTGCGCCTACTTATTCAAGGTTCTTGTTGCCTCAGTGACCGATTTACAAGTAAGTATGCTTCTTTTTGTTAGATTACCTTAATTACTTCTTCACTCTAACTAAATGAAATTAGTCGATTTTTGTGGATATTAACATATATTAGGATTTGATTCTTCATTTTATTCCGACACTTGATAATTATGAAAAGCTGTTATTTCAAATGCTTTGCATATAGTGTTGTATGATTTATGAGATAGTGTCATTTTCATTATCTGTATTTATTTTATTTTTTTGCCTTTGTTGTATGAATTCCAATGTCCATTTGGATGAAACTAAACATATGAGCATGGTTTTGTTAGTACTGGACCATGTTCTACTGTTAGTACTATGAAACTTGGTAAAATAGTTGTTGAAAATAAATTATATTCTAAAATTGATTTTTTTTTCAATCCCAAATCTTAAAAGAAGAGAGAATCAATGAAAACAAGAATTATCAATTCTGTCATTTTTTGTTTAACTGAGAATTAAAATATTTATGACTCTTTAATAAGTGCATCCTCTCTTATATTTTTAAGAAATTCTTATCTGCACTACACTTTCTTTATAGTTATTTATTGTGGAAATAAAAATTTGGGAACAACTAATTTGACAGCCATACTTGTTGAAATTACTATCCACAAATGTGAAAATTGATAGCCACCAATATGAAAATTGGTAGCAACATTTGTGGAAGTAGGTAGTCAAAGTTTGGTAGAGTTTGGCAGCCATTTTTTTGTGGAAATTGGCTACCACATTATTTCATTAATAATATAATCGAGTCTTGAAAAAACTCTATAAATAGAGTAGTCATTGAAGACACGCCAAAATAGAGAAGTAATAGAGAGTAGAGAGAGTAATCCACAAATTACTTTTTAGTTGTGATAAAATAGTGTGCAAGTTATATTATTGTGAGTTGTAAGAAATAAAAGAGTGTTGGGTAGTATTCTTTTGATACTACCAAGTTTTTTCATCAATATTATTGAATTACTTTTTCGGGTATCATATTTATCCATTTTAATATTTGGTGTCATTGTCACACTATTCCTATTGGTATTTAGTTTGGACATTATTCTGGGTGTGATTATCATTTTGTCCAACAAAGTGGTATCAGATCCATGACAAATAATAGTCCGTTGTCCATTCAATACCCCCGTCTCACAAGAGAAAATTATGAAAAATGGTGTCTACAAATGAAAGTTATTCTTGGCTCTCTAGATGTTTGGGATATTATAGACAAAGGGTATACAAAACCCAAAAATGAGGAAACTTTTCCTCAAATGAAAAGGAGGTCTTGTTAAAGACAAGAAAGAAAGATCAACAAGCTCTCACTCTTATCCATCAATGTTTGGATGATGGCATGTTTGAGAAGGTGGGTGATGCAACCACCTCAAAAGAAGGGTGGAAAATTTTACAAAATTCTCTCCAAGGAGTTGATTAAGTAGAAAGGATATAACTTAAAACTCTAAGGGTTAATTTTGAAGTTTTAAAAATGAAAGAATTCGAATCCATTTCGGATTTCTGTTCAAGATTGATGGTTGTTGTAAATCAACTAAGAAGATACGGGGAGAAATCCGATGATGTGCGCGCGGTAGAAAAGATCATTTCTTCTTTAACAACTAAATTTGATTATGTGGTGAGTGCTATTGAGGAGTCTAAAGATTTAAACTCTATGACGGTGGAACAATTGGAAGGTTCTTTACTAGCCCATGAAGAGAAAATGAAAAGGAGAAAAAAAGATCCACTAGAGAAACTTCTTACAACCCATGCATCCTTCAAAGGATTTGAAAATGAGAAAAGTTACAAAGGAAATGGACAATGGAGAGGCCATGGAGGTCGTAAAGGTCGAGGAAGAGGAATAA
>NC_028646.1:49024719-49045967 GCF_001406875.1 Solanum pennellii | reverse complement strand
AAAAAAGGTGTTGAGAGAGACAAAGAAAACTGAATGTGTAATTTTTTTTTTATAAATGGATATTTGAAGGTCTTATATGCGTATATGTTTTTTTGTACTTGAATATAATTTTTGTTCATCATTTTACTGGTAATTCACAATATATATTTTTCAGTTATTCAAGTCCAAGTTTATTAATTAGTTGATATGCATACGCTTGATTTTCAAGGTACTTCCAGATCTTCTACATCGTAGTTATTGGGATGCAGAGGATCGACTACTAAACTTAGGCATCTAGCTCCAGCTTACTTTAAATATTGAATTAGACCATGTTTGAGTTGTATCTGAAGATACAAATAAACCTTATATGTTTAGGGGTATTACGTTTATAACAACATTTGGTGATGGTTCAATCGAACAATTAGTTTTTTATGGTAAGGTGACTTCATAAACTGTGGTTTGTAAAATAGTTCCACTACAAAGGACTCAACTATTTAAATTCCTTGTATATATACATTTTTCTTATCAGATTAGATGTTGATGCTTCTTCATTAATCATCGGCTTTTCTTTATTGAAATTCTTTCACTCATTATATCGACATTTTCTAGAATGAGCAACATTGGTAGAGGATATGATTTACATGGAAATATCAATTCGATAAAATGCATGTAAATTATTGATGAGAAATTATAGTGGAATTGCTTACTCTTTAGTTAGAACAACAATTTAATTTGATAGTGTTGGGCCCATGCTCTAGCATGGGCCATACACATCTAGCAACATTTATATTCAAATAACTTGAAAATATTGAGACTAAAATACCTCTCAAATAATAATTAACCAAATAATGTGTTAACCAACCTCGTATCTAGAGAATGAGAAAAGTTATACATGTGTATGAGTTTTTATTTGTCTTTCTATCTTAGTAGCCTCTTCAATGTTATTTAGCACATTAAACTTTTTTAAATATTTATTTTTTTATTTTCTTTCATTTATTCTGCTAAATTCGTTGTTATCTTTGCTGAACTCAAAATCGGACCAATATTTTGATCAAACCTAGTCGATAGTTTGGTTTTAATGTCTGCTTTTTCTTGTAATGAAAGTACAATTGTTTGAGTTACATGTTACATAAAAAATAAGGAAGAAAGCGTAGATGAAAGTTTTAACAATGCAGACTCTAAATTATTGTAACCTTTGTTACTTCCTATATATATTGATTAAAATTGTATCTTATTGTTGATGTAAAAAGTTTAACTACCAATACCATCTAGTGTTACTTATTGTGAAAAAGGTATTCATTTTATTCTTTTGCAGACTCTTTTACTTGAATTTGAAAAGATTATGTTGTAATGATTTTCTCCCAACAACTTTTTTCGATTTGAATCCTATTTTATATTCCTTCCATTGTTATTTATATGTCCATATTTTCTCTTTTAGATGTCCTTATTTACTTTTTCATTTTGACAAATCAAAAAAGGTAAAAAAAAAATTCCTATTATATTATCATTTAAACTTCTTGAAAAGTTCTATTTAATAATGACTTTAATGAGTAACTGATTTTGGAATCATAATTAATAAGGGTAAAACTGTAACTTTACTATGCTAATTATTATCGTTTTAATATGTGTGTCATATCTAAAGTGAAACTAAATAGAGACGAAAGGATTATTAATTAGCACTGATTATATAGGCAACACCTGTATTCAAACACTATCTATGAATGAATATAGTTTAAATTGGGAAGCCTCATAGTTTAAAGTTGTTTACCATAATACCCTTTAAATTGACCGACTAAATTACCCCCCAAATAAAAGTAAATTTTTACAAGCTTATGGCAATAAAATTTGAATGACTAAATTAACCCCCAAACTTAAATTAAATAGTGACAAATTAATGAGCATAAGATTTTTATAACTTCTCAAGTGAATTTAGTAAAATATGAATATTAAAAGTCAATGTCATATTTAATAAAATCTTTCTAAATTTGAAATGATGTCAATTATAACAAATAGTAGTTACTTGGAAAGAATACATTTTAGCATCTTGGGGCTTCACATACTACACTACAAAACTTCACAAGTTTAATTTATCGATAAACTGTTCATAATTTAAACATTCTTTTAATATTAATAGAAGTGGAATTTAAAAGAATCCTTTGAAATTCCAAATAAATTACTATATTAACTGTAACTATACTGAAAGAATTATAACAACTTATAGATGAATTATACATCGATAAAACATTAATATGGTGTAAGAGATTTAAGAAGATAATATTAAATTTTTAAAGATTACCACTTTTTCTCTTACAAAAATATTGAATTTTGTTCAGCTTACAATTTGAACAAATTATAAATTATCGTACTTGATATGTTAAATTATGCTCAATAATTAATCATATTATATCATGGACATCTAAAATATATCTAACCCTCACGTTTTAATGAAATAATAGAGCATAGATTTCAAAATTTGAATATGGTATTACAAGTTCTATTACACTTTTCAGAATTCCAACTACCTTAATCAATTACATCCGCCTTTCATTTAATTATGCTTTAATCTCCAAGTTCTTTTATAATTATTGTACAAAGTCTTTCAACTTATCTTCACTAATTTGTAGTTGTAGACATGTCCTCACTTGATAAGTCAATAGTTACTTTGGAATTAGTTCAGAGGGAAAAAAATCATATCTAAATAAACATTGTACATCCAAAAACAAGATCTTTTAAATAGATTAAAGTTACATAACCTAGGATCTCTCTATTCTTGTGCCCAAATATGAGTTGTACATATGCCTGGTGAAGCTCTAACTGAAACTGTTCGCGCTTTTGCGATTATGTGAAATATATAGGATAATATTGATATTTTTTTTATCTGCGACATGATACGTTCATATATATATATATATAATTTATGTTTGCATCTTTTAAGTGTAACTACTCATACATATATAGTAGAATAAAATATTCACCTTAGTGAAGTAAATGGAATAAGAGGTGATATTTTGAAATAACAATATATTGTATTACATTAAATAATATTTTATATATTTTAATTTCCTCTATCTTTTGTAGGATCACTAATTTTCTATACAAGTCCTGATTTCATAAATTAACTTTTGAATTTTTTATTGGGTCATTATTATTAAATTTACTTTAATAATTTTTTAAACACCAACTAAGTATTTATAAAAAGAAAAAATTACTTTTATACACACATTAACTTACATTTATTCATCTATCCCTACCTTTTAAAAATATTTCACAAATTCCTTTTTTCTTTCAATTCCTAAAAGTTTGAGATATGTAAAATCAACTGGCAAAACCCACGTTTACCACTCCTCTTTTCACTCCTTCTTTCTCTCCCAACATTCATTCCACATTCTTAGCAGTTACAATTTCAAATCAATTTGATTTTCAAAAAGATTCTCTCTCCGGTCAATCTATTTTCAAGCATCTGAATAGGTAGGGAATGTCTTCTCCATCGTTGTCTTCTTCTTAAAAAAATTGTTCAATTTTTGTTCTTGATACATATGGATCAGGCTCATTTTATTTAGTAACTTTTTCAAATGGATTTTGATTCTTAATGTGAATCTCCAACGATTCAGAATTTCTCACAATTAAGTAACTCTTTTTATTTGTATTTTTTTAGTTAATCTTGTCATGGGTCCTCTTCAACCATTGTTGTTTTCAATCTCTTCTTCCTCCATCATCTTGTTTTACCACAATATTCTAAAGATGGGCGTGTATATTATTTTTTTGTAGATGAAATGAGTTTCTAATAGACTTGTTGATGGGGAGTGAGTGTTTCAACTTGTTTTTGTATTTTTTACGAATTGTTTATATCAAAATGTATTACTGTTGTTTCGGGTGAATTTTTTGTGTATTTTTTCGTTATAAGATATTTGTATCAATAAGTTTAAGTATATCAGTTTGTTATTGTACTTCTTGTATCAAAGTATCAAATGTATTTATTCGTTGATATATGTTTGTATTAATGTATTCGGGATATACATTTAAAACAGAATATTCAAATAAATCTGTTTATTTAGTATCTATTTGTTTGTTTTAAATTTATGTCTTCCCCTGTTGTTAGTTGCTATATATTTGATACATTATTGTTAATTATATAGTATAATATTATAATGTATCTTGTTTTAAATCTACAGCTTTTACAGAAAATTCTAAATTTTGATCTATTTTATTGATATATTATGATTAATGTATCAAAGGTAGATTAATGTTCAAATCATAATGATGGGATATAATATGCATAACAATGTAACATAATCTAGAATAGTTGAACATATGATACTTAAATAACACTTAATAAATATATGATCTTACATCTTGTATCATATTCAAATAAATGTCAGATTGTATACAACATCACTTGATATTGAGTATCAGTTACTATTTGTTATCATTAAGTATCAACTAAGACGTAAGATTCAATTCACGGCAATAACTTAAAATGATTTGATTAATATTGAATAGCGATTATCTATGAGTTCTTATACACTTGTTTTAGAGTTTTTGTTTTTATTATTTTAAAATACCCGCACTCAAATTTTAGAATGTTTCTCTAAAAAGTTATTTATTTTGACTTCAATTTCATTATCATTAGTTGTTATTTACCGTATGAATTGTCCTACACATTTGTCTTTTATAAACTGATACAAAATTTGAATAAAATTAAGTATTAGATTAACAAATGCATAAACACAATATTATTTCCTCTCATTAATTTTAGTTAGTTACTGATACATTTTAACACTTAATTAATGCAATGTAATGTATAACTTGATTGCTTATTCATTTATGTATTTACTTGATAAATTATTTCTAGTTATTTGCGTATTGATTTATGTTGATACACTGAAATTAATTGTAATTAGTTGCTAATTTATTCATGTATCGAATTGATGAATTGATTTTTACTTATTGATACATTTAAAGATACATTTTATTTCATTTTACATACTATATATTTTTTCACAATCTTATTGTATTAGATATATCATTTTCAACTAGATTATGATACATTATGTAAAAATGTATTTGAACCATATTAAGTGGTACAATCTCCACAAACGCAATCTCCAGTACATTATTATCGAAAGTCAATGATACAATATTTTTAGAAAAGGTATGTGAAACATAATGTGATAAAAAATGAAAACAAGGTTGAAAATCGTAGTATTTCAATTTATTGTATCATAATTTCACCAGCTAATAGTAAATTGTAATGTTCTATCAAGGTAAAAGTCGAAAAAGCAAAAAACTAAAAAACTATAATCTCAAATAATGTATGAGGAACATAACAACATTCTCAAAAAAGAGTTTGTCAATTTTCTTTCGGAAAGAAAGTATAGGTTCTTCAGTAGTAACATTCTTGTCCACGACATCCACAACCTGCGTACACTTGAAGTGAAATATACATAACATATCAATCAACTCAACACAACAGCCTAATGATAACTATCTCCAGATGCGCATTAGTTTATATATTCATACATACCTTCATATATTGATAAAATAATATATTGATACATAAAAAAAAGTAATTCATATGTATCTAATACGTTATAGTAACAATACACTAACTCATATCTATAAAAATCCATTACATACGCATCAAACAAGAAGTTGAATCAAGTTTAATCAGTAATGTATCATGATTTATACTCAATCCATTTAAAAAATAATGACTTGGTTCGACTTGACATAAAGTTTAAGAAAATAAATAAGACATTTGGATCTTGTGGTCCTAAATTAAAGTTATGTCAAATGTACAAAATTGCTCTTTAATCTTGTGGCCTTAAACATGCAGCGGGGAAAGTTAAAATTAAAATGTTACCAAAAAAGAAAGAGATCATTCTTTTTAAAAATGCTAAAAAGGAAAGGATATCATTTTTTTAAACGGAGGAGTAAATGAATATAAAATTCAAAAAATAAAAAAAATAAGCATATGTATCTGATACTTTATGTTAACATAACACATTAACTCACAGATCTGCAAATCCATAACATAAATGTCATAGTTTTAATGTATCAACTTATAACAAGTAATGTATCATGAATTATCGATCAATATACAAATTCATGAATGAAAAAACAATGATTAAAACACATGAATATGTGTTGCATACTTTTTGTTATTAGATCTTTTAACTCGAATCAAAGTTATGACAAATAAACATAATTATTTCTACGCAAGCTAATCATAAAATAACAACTTTTAACTGTCTTCAAATTTGAGATCTGCCATTGCACAACGGTAAGCAATCACCATCACAGAAATAAAGATATCAAGAAAGTTGGCAAAAAACCCAGACCTGATTGTCAATCATAGTGAGATTTGTGTAGAATTTGAAGAATCCAAAAGCTACGATCTTCGATTTACTTTCCTTCGAGATTCTTTAGTAAAAAATCAAAATATTCATTATGTATCTTGTCAAATTTTCAACAAAAGTTTGAATCCTACCTGAAAGTTTCTTCGTTGAAACAAAGATAAAGATGGAATGGGATTTTGAATCTTGAATTGATTTGTTATTTTAGGATTTATGATTCTGATTGACACAGTAAATATGAACTGAATAGCACAAATTATGAGATTTTAATAGGATTTTTTTGTTTCATTTTTCTTTTTAAGTGAGACAACCACATTTATAATGTATCTGGTAACCAATTGTGTATTCAGATGACTGATATTTTAAGGGATTTTTGAAAAATAAAAAAGAATAGGGATAAGATGTAATTTAGGTTTTACCTATGGTATTTATGTAATTTATACTAATAAAAATTCTGAAAAGGTTTAAGAATAATATTTAAGATCAGAACTTACCAGTAAGATAAAGAGACATGAGTTATAAATAATTCAAATGAATAATTTTATTAGACATTAAATGCATTAATAATCACACATTGTTTTTATTTGTCAAATAAATAAATGGAAATAAGGGGTGAAGATAAAAAAAAATGAACAAAATACAATAATCGGTGTCTGCATAAAATTACAAATACATTTCAAACAAAAAATTAGCGATGAAAACATATTAGTACATACGCCAAAAAATGGCATTATGAAAACAATATTTTATGTTTCAATTACTTTTTTGCAAGTATGATAAAATTGAAACTCCTAATCATCATGAATTTTTTTTATGTTGCTGAAATGTTACAATTATATTTATTGTGCTTCATAAAAAAAGGTAGAATAGTAAAGGACCAAATAATTAACATCAACAATAGATGTAGCGAAATTTATTTATACAAACCAAAATTTAAAAACTTCTAGCAAAGTAGCTCAGTTAGTAATAAAAGTCAAAGTAAAAACAAATCTAGCAAAAATAATCCCTTCTACCATCTTCCCTTGCAAGTAGATATGTCACCATATTTTATTTCATATGTCAAACTTTTCATCATATACTACTAATTGAATAAAATAAAATTATATGAATAAATAAAATATCATATACAAATTAAAATATAACAATATCAAAAGAAAGAAAGAAACATAAACTATATGTAGTATATGTGTATATATTATTTTTCAATAGAACTCACAATACTAAATAATAATTATCTCTTCAAATCCAATAAATATTATAATCAAACAACATTATATCCCAAAAAAACTGACAATTGAAAATAACAATTCTATTTTGACAACAAAATATTCATAATTACAAAAATATTTTTTTTCATACTTGTTTGGTGATTGACAAATAAATTGTTAAAAAAATGTCCAAGTACATAAAATTAAAAGAAATACTTGAGAATAAATAATATCCTTCGTGTACTTCTTTTTTGTTATCAAGTCTACCAAAAAAGACATTTGGAAGAGGACGAGATGAACCCCAGGATCTCATATCAATAAGATAGTAAGGGAATGATTTTCGAAAATTACATGAATCAGTTGGGATTGTGGATCCAACCATACACGTTCTCTGCTAGCACTTTTACGTGTGTGTTGGATCTCCTAGACTTAATTTGATATGTCTTTTTCTCCTGATAGTGAATCTCAACAATATAATTCAGTACAAGGAAAACACACAAGAACACGTATGTGTAGTAATAGGAGAAAAATGTATTTTCAGCTTAGATTCTTCTACTTCTGCAAAATGATCTTGTACCACAAGAATGCTTAGTTATTTGTTTTTCTCTATTTTTTTTGTTTCTTTCATTGATAACCTGCAGTAAGACAACAAATCAAAAAATATTTACTCAAAGAGAAAACTAGCATTCTACCACACTAAGTATTTTCTAAATTAAATAACTCTGTTTATTAATTAAGTTACCTTGAATTTCTCACAGTCAAAATTCTTAATTAAGTATTTCCAGTCCTCCAACTCAACATCCTCAGGACGATTAAACAATTTGTCTTCGTTCGTACTATAGCTTTCCAATCTCTGAAGAGTCTTTGCATTGTTTTTATCACAAAGCCTTGTAACTTATGTTCTTGCAGCCCACCGCAAACTTCAAATTTGTCCTGATCAAATTGTAATTTAAATTTGATAATTCAAGTAATATAAAAGAAATACTACTTTGAAAGTGGTTTATTACCTTGACCTTATACCACATTGCTTCTCCATATTTTGAAACAATATTCTGCCAATTTCCATCTTGAAACGAGATACTGCTCCTCACGATCAAGCCTGAGTAATTAAGAATATCTCTAGCTTCAGATCAACAACTCTATCAATATCATCTAAATTGATTACACTGATTTTTCCTCCATATGTGGTTTTAATATCAACAGTTTTAGGTTTATAGTTCCCTCTTCCTCTCTTTCTATTGATGCGAGAAACTGCAAAGAATAAATTATCAGTAAAAGACACGTATTAGTGAATATTCATATAATAAACGGAAAAGGGCCTAAAATACCCTCAAAGTATTGAAAATGGTACAAAATTACCCTTCATCCACCTATTGGCTCCAAAATGCCCTTCCCACCCACCTATTGGGTCCAAAATACCCTTGTCATCCACCTTTTGGTTCAAAATTGACCACTTATTTAACGGTTTTATATTTAAACTATTTAAATATTTTTTAAAATACGTGGCGCTCAACTATTTGTTATAATTTAACTTATTAGTGTAATTTATAAATCAATCCACTACCCACCCATTACTAATTAAATCCCTCTAAATTAATGAACCCGTCACATTATTAATGCAAGCTACTGCCAATTGAGTGTTTTTAAAAATTATAGAAGTAAATTATCATACATTCAAGTGGCTAAATAAAAATCATCGATAAACTTAAAAGTCTGACTATGTTCATCTTAATTATTCTTACGTCTCAATTATGTGATGTTACTTCATAGGTAACTTTTTTTCAAAATAATATATTAAAGGTTTTAAAATAAATCATAAATATTTATAAAATTATATTTAAAAAAAGTGCATGAATTAATTCGGGATATATTATTTCTTTACCTTTAATCATAAATTTCTAATTCAATTTTGAAAGAAAGTGTCCTCCTAAATAAGCGGCTCAACCTAAATTTAATTGGGGCTTCGATTCAGACTTGAATAATTTTGAATGTCATTTTCAGTAATCTATAATTTCATCAGGTTTTAGTAGTGTTTATGACGATTTTGATATTATAATTGAATTATTAATTGAGTGAGGTTTAGTTAGTAATGAGTAGGTAGTGGATTGGTTTATAAATTATATTAATAAATTAAAATTATAATTAATAGTTGAACGCCCAGTATTTAAAAAAATATTTAAAGAGTTTAATTTTAAAACAATTAAAAAATGGACAATTTTGAACCCAAAGGTGGATGACAAGGGTATTTTGGAGCCAATAGGTGGATGAAGGGTAATTTTGTACCATTTTCAATACTTTAAGGGTATTTTAGGCCCTTGTCCGTATAATAAATTATCATAATGTATACTAGTTTTCATAGTTACTTCACCAGTATAAACTCAAGACCCCAAATTATTATCATAAATGGTTTTGAGTCTTTTGAAATTCTGTTACAAAGTTAACACAGCAAACCACACTCAATTATTATATAGATAAGAACATTTAACAAACTTTGTTTTCTGCTAGAATTCATCGTTGTAACATGGTGACACACGTAAATAGGAATGAAACAATAACTAGCTCTATATTCCAGGTAAAAATTGATATTCACTCGTATTAATGCACCTAATATACTTGCAAAACGAATAACTATCACATGAGAATCAGAATCAACATCTTGCCGTCAACTATGTCGAACCAACTTCACCCATCATGTGCTGAAGTTGCTTGATACTAAGAAATTGAGTCTATCTACTAGGGTGGTACGGGAAATAACCTGTACCAATTTCAACCTCTAGGGAGGGACGAGTACTTTCTTCTAGATTTCATGATGATTGTGTCCCTAGAGATGTTCTTTGGAGAGGATCACTTGATATTTGTTCCGCCTGTAGACGTCGTTGACTTGGGTTAGGTGCGTGTCCTGTCTCCAATGATACTTCAGCAACTCTTATTTGTTGTATTGGTGGCTGAGATGTAGTACCAAAATGTTCACGTTCTTGGAAATTTTCACGTCCACCTCCTGCACCATCACTTCCACTATTACCTTTACGTCGTCCATGTCCTCGACCAATTCCTTTCATTTCCTAGAACATTAGATATAAAAAGAGAAGTATCAGAATCAGAAATTGAAGCTTATTAGATCTACCTGCCAAGGAAAATATCAATTCATAAAGTAGAGTATTATATTAAACAAGTAAAAAATGTGGGACACTTTACTAACAAGTATTGTGTTTCATTGATTGAAATGTAAAACGTTGATTCTACTTAAAATGCTGATTCTATTTACAAATTTAAAGATACAAACGTCATGAATTAATTTCATGTCATCCATATAAGAACAAAATATCGAGAACTTATCAAAATAAGAGTTAAACTTCTGTTTCAGTAGTCTTTGTTTCTCAATCTTCAAAAGTATTCATCACTGTCTTCTCCATCATTATCGTCTAGTAACTCTTCTTCGGTTTCTTCACTCCCAGATACAATTGTATGATTGTCATTAATGAAATTATCTTCCTCATTTTCCAGATCATTGGTACGTAAAATGATTTGTGGTTCAACTTCATCCCTGTGTAAAGACACATGAATATCAGCTTCATGGTCATTGGGACAAATGGAAGACTTGTTTAGACTGATATGCCAACACAATTGACTCATTGTATTTAAGGCAGAATGAGTTTTCACACTTTTAAAATCATATTTGTCTATCTTATATCCTCTTCCTAGGCGAGCCATATCCCAATATTGATACTTGAATAGATGAAATTTTCTATTTCCAATGTAGTGTAACTCGTAAATGTCATCTAATACACCATAAATTTCCTTATTAGAGTCTGAATCATCTCCTCTCAGAAGAACTGCACTGTTCAGTGTTTTTCTCACAAGATCTTTTGTTTGGAACCTAAATCCATTCACCATAAATATTGAATATCGATGCACAAATGGTTTTGGACCTACATCTATGATTATGAGCTCATCAGTTGCGCGTCCTTGTGAAGCTAGTACAAATATCTACAAAAAAAAAAGATTTGTTCATACTTTGATGTCAAAAATAATATTTAATTAAGTGTTGTTCGTAATTCTTACACGTGTACGAAACCAATCAATAAAATCACTATGCATGATTCCATGAGGTATCGTTGAACCTTGTATTTCAATCTCTCTCATGTATTCCCTACATTTGTGTTAGTTATGGTTAATTAAATTATCTTATTGTGAAATTAAATCTTAATTAATAAGAGACTTACTCCATGAATGGTGAAACCTCTTCACAAATTTTGAAGAATATACATAACTGTTTGGTTGAATTCATCGTGGGGTAGTTTCTTTCCATCAGCAGACCCCTTTGTTTGCCAATTTTTTTTAAAGATAGACATCTCACCTTTTGATTCAAATCTATCATCATTTCTTTCTGATTTATTGAACTTAGTTGAGATAGTCTTAAAATAATGTGAGAAAAAATGTAATTCCTCATTTGCGTCATGACCTTCAACAAGTGCTCCTTCTGGATGACTAGGATTGTGAATATATGATTTAAGTGGTCGCTATACCTATAAATAGACATGCCATTAATATAAGTACAAAATATGACATTTTAAACATATTGTCTTCGAAATTACAGAAGGATATGTTACCTCTCAATAGAGTACATATCCCGATATTGAAATTGTCCACCAAGTTTTTCCTTTTTGGCCAAGTGTATCGGCAAATGAATCATGACATCAAAAAATGCTGGAGGAAAAATCATTTGAAGTTTACATAATATGATAGGAATTTCAGCCTCAAGGATATCAATATCTTCAATTGTCAAGCACTTAGAGTATAGATTCTTCAAAAAATTGCCTAAGGCTATAATTGGTTCACACACTTCCTTAGGCAATAAACCACATATAGCAACTGGTAAAATGTCTTGCAATAATACATGATGATCATGAGACTTCAAACCATGTATCAATTTCTCAAGTACATTAACACAACTTGAAATATTTGATGAAAAGGTATTTGAAACCTTCAAATAAGCTAAGAATTCACATAGCTTGAACTTCTCATGAGGGGACAGTGCATAGCATGCTATTGGTAACAAAATATTATCCCCATCTCAAATTGGATGCAACCCTTGCCTAATACCAAGGTCCACCAAATCATATCTACTTTTCAATGTGTCTTTTGTTCCTTATCACAATTGATAAAATTTTATCAGGCACTTTTCTTTCTATATGTATTACATCAAGGTTATGTCTTAACCTAAGACTCTTCCAATAAGGCAATTGCAAGAAGATACTTTTCTTCCTCCAGCTATAAGCATTGGTAGACTTTATCTTTTGTCGTTGACCAAAACTAACATTGGCTAAATTTTTTAACTGTATAAGAGCTTCATCTCATGTTAAAGGGCTAGGTGCGACACCTAATTCCACTTTCCCATCAAATAACACCCTATTTCTACTCCAAGGATGATTTGTGGGAAGAAAGTGGCCCCCATAAAACACAACTTGTTATGTAAGGAAATCGATTGTCTATCTTTAAGGAAACAAGGTCATGCAAGATTTCCTTTTGTTGGCCATCCAGAAAGGTCTACATATGCATGAAAGTCATTAATCGTCAAGTCTCCACCCCATCCTACAATTCTTTCAACTCTTTAGTCAATGGTTGTAAGTATAAATCAATATCATTGCAAGGAGATTTAGAACTTGGAATAAGAAGTGTCATCATGAAATATAAACTTTTCATGAAATCCCATGGTGAAAAATAATATTTAACTAGAATGACAGGACAAATGCGATGATTGGTACTCATATTTCCATAAGGTTGGAATCCGTCGCTTGCTAAACTTAATAGACATTTCTTATGTCATCCGAAAAAGTAGGATAACGCTCATTGAAAGATTTCCACTCTATTGAGTTTGAGGGATGTCACATGATACCATCATCAATATTTTTTTACTTGTGCCACCTCATTTTCTTTGATGTCTCCTTTTGCCATGTAAAGTCTTTTAAGCCTTGGTTTGATAGGAAAATGACGAAATACCTTATGATTTAGTTTCTTGCCTTTGTGTTCCTATGACTTCTATCTAGACTTACAACACTTAGGACATGATTGGGCATTGGCATAATCGCGCCAATATAAGATACAATCATTCTGAAATTAATCTATTTTGGTACAAGCCTAGGTCACGAAGAAATTTCTTTGCTTCATAGAAAGAGATAGGCACAAATGACCCATCGGGAAGAACTTCTTTAAAGAAGGTTAATAACTCATCCATCAATTTGTTTCTCCAATGAGTAAGACACTTCAAGTGAGGTAATTTAACAATAAAGACAACTTTGAGACTTTTGTGCAACCAGGATAAAGTTCTTTCTGAGCATCTTTTAACAATTTGTAGAAGTAAGAAGATATCTTAAAATGAATGTGAAATCCTTGACAAAAGGTATTTCTACACCAAACTCGACATTCCAGAAATAACAAAACCATTAGAACTTCATTTCAAGGGCATTTACTAAAGTTACATACAAGCAGATTTAGCCGACCATGGATTCATACTCTTAAGTCATCTATATATGTATTTAACTGTAGTTAATATAATCCAATAAGATCAAGAGCTTAGCATACGTATATATACAACAAACCTAACACTTCAACTGAAATAATAACACTTCAAGAACATCAGTACACCAAATCACAAACAAGCTTTAATATCTGGCAAAAAATTACAACTTTTAAGTAGGTTTCAGACATATTACCATATATATATACACAAATCATGTTCTATTGATATAATAACAACACACTTAGAACTAGAATTTTCTTTTAAAACATCAATTTATGTACATTTTTCTGCATCAATATGAACATACATTTACTTAACAACATCTAAAATCTAGAATTTTAAAAAAAATTCTTCAATAAACTAAGAGAAAGAGATAGATAAAAAACAAAGTAAAGATTCAGAATCGACAAAATATGAAAAATAAGTAGACGTTAACATGAGTGGCACCTTACAAGCTTTTGAGCTGTTTCAAAACTTTGAAAACATCAAAATCTTGCAGTGATTATAAAACATCGAACCTTCCTTCTTAAAACCTTCCAGAAACTTTTTATTTATGTAGATTTTTTAGAACCTTTTCCCTTTAAAATTTCAAAACACTTCAATCTACTACAAATTTATGAATGGGCTAAAGACATAGAAGTAAGATTGGGGAAAAAACCATCTGAAAGAAATTTGAGAACTTACCTAAAATAGTTCACATTCTGTGAAATTAGAAGCGTTTTAACAGATTTGAGAGTAACAATTTGAAGAATTTCTAAGAAAAGTTGACCTAATGGAGAGAAATGAAGCAGAAATTTGAGAAGATGAGTTACTAAAAAGAAAACTTGAGCTAATGAAGAGAAAGAGCTGGGTGTAATTTTTTATCAGATATTTTCATTTGTTTTCTTTTTAACTTTTTATGTATGCTATATTAAATTGACTTATTAGGAGCAGCCATGTCACCACAAAATTCATTTAGATGGGACAAACTAGATGATGCCACTAAAGAATATGGAGCCAAAATTTTGGTATTAGCGGGAACAAATAATTGCGAATTAGCAACGACTATTAGCGGCAAATTAACATAACTCCCCACTTAATGTTTATCTATTGTGACGCCTTCATATGTCGCCACTGGATATATAAATTTTGTAGCAACAAATAGGTTCGCCGCTTAATATTGCCACAATAATCTTGTTTCTTGTACTGTTAGTTGAGTAACCTCAATACGGAATGAAGGGGTCTGACCTAGATGTATCAAAAAAATTTGAAAAAAATGGAAGAAGAAAACAATCGTGAAGACAAAACCATTCCTATTCGGATGTTTGAAATTGATTGACTTGAGAGAGAGAATCCTTTTGAAAATCAAATTAATTTTAAAATTGTAACTACTAAAAAATCTGGAGTGAATTTAGGGAAAAAAGACAGGAGTGAAAAGGGGAATATAAACGTGAGTTTGGTTGAAGAGTCTTATGTATCTGAAAGTTTTAAGAATTGGGAGAAATAAGGGATTTATGTAATATTTCAAAAATAGAGGAAAAATGGAGAATATGGTAAGTAAAGTTGTGTATATAAGTAGTTTTTCCAAATATAAATGCAAATAGAGGCCATATAGAGGTACCACATCACCTTGTATATGTTTCTCCTTTGTTATATATGTGTGTGTGTGTGTGTGTGTGTGTGTGTGTGTGTGTGTGTGTATGTATATATGTATGTATTTATGTATGTATGTATGTATATAGTGATAGATTGAGGGTACAATTTGTTACATTTTTTCTAGCTATATTTGTACATTACACATTTAATCGGGATAAAAATGTCCACAACAAGAGCTTTAATCATGACAAATAACAAATCATCAAATCAAAATATACACCAAGAACATCATCTATAAGAAAGTATTATAAATATGTTACATGTTTGCATTATATTTAATGACATACTACAAAAATAATTTGGATATAATAAGCTTGTCAGTTCAGAAAATATCTTTTTATTTATTGTTCAATATAGAAGTCATTTGCATATGTTAGTTGTTCATCAAATTTCATGTTTAGTCTTCCACTATAAATTTGTGTCACGCATTGCAATACATTTTAAATATGATTTGTATGACACATAATATTGGTCTAATAAGACGCACATATCCAGAATTAAAAACACAAATAACAAGCAGAAAACACTCAAATACAAGACAATCATAACCATATAGATTGAAATAAGATGATACAATGCAATATGGTCAATGCATAAAAGTAGAAGCTCGATAAAAATCTTGAGTCGTTTGAAATGATATCTCAGACTTGTCAACATATGGAATGCAAGAGAAAGATAACATGAAATTCAATCTATGGGTCGTCATGGAGTACCTCTTCGAGCTTATCAGTCAGTACAAATAGATTTTCTTTTCATCCAAAACTTAATAAAATCAAGTATTTTCCTCGGACTCGAACCTTGAACTGAAACCAAAAGATTTTAGAGTATTTGTCATTTTTAGGCATTAAGACCCCAACAATGGTACATTTCCTCAAAGTTCCAGTCTATCTCTAGTTAAAACAACAATCTGCTCGGAGCTCAACAAGTGAAAAATCTTAGTAACATCATTTAAGTACCATAGATACAACCTTCCCCCCCTTTCCAGAAACAAAACGCCGAATGCAAATGTCATACTCACGATTACACACAAAAATACAGCCACCTCAATCACATTACGCAACAATCCATGTAATACCTATCACACTATAATCATACTAACCTGGAACTCCAATCAGTCCAAGTCCAAGGTCATAAGACAAAATAATACAATAATAAAGTGATAAATGCTTGAACATAACTAAAAAAGGCCCAAAAATAACCAAATTAAACAAAAGCTCATAAATCTAAGTTACATGTCACCTAGAAGCATTCTAAGAATTCTATAACAACAACCATAGCTAAGGATGAACCTAAATTAAGGCTTATTGGCTAAATGTTGTGATACATAATCCAAAAATTGTCAATACTATAACCTAAGGATCATGCAAACCTAAAGTCTTTCCCTAACTACTCAAAATATATACACGATCTAATTAAGAAAATTCTAAAGAAAAGAAATCATGACTTACCTTAAGATCGAAACTGTACCCAAACATATATTCCAGAGTTGTTCTCTTTTAAATTGCCTCCGAATGATGTCACGCTATCAATTTAATGGTGAAAACGTTAAACTAAGCAAAACGGTACCCATATTGCCATAAAATAATGTGAAACTGAAAATCAAGTCAAAATAGGATTGGGGGTATTTTTTAGGTGTTTTCATGATCCTCAAAAATAAAGGGACATAGTCCCTGTTTGAGTTCTCTCGTCCATATCTACAATGGCGTACAACTGTAAAGTTGTCACGGTAGAGGTTGGTGAGGCATCAACGTACTACACCAATAAGAATGGACGAAGGTGTTTGTCAAACAAATAGTAACTCTTTATGTTTGATATTTTTAACATTGCAAAAACCATATTAAATACATTCATTCAAAGAAAAAGGTCAGCCAGCAAGCCTTTCAAGAAGTCATAAAGAAGTTTGCAAGGGACCCGGTCCCTGCAAGACTGAGTATGTGAAAGGAAGACAAGATAACTGTAAAAAAAGCTGTCACTTCTGATGTGATATGTGCTCGTCCTTCCAAAATGGAAAGTTCTCAGCCAATGGGTGGTCCCAAGGAGTTTGTGTGTATTTCATATAGTCTTCTCACCAAAACACAAACTCAAGATTTGACAAACTAAATTTGGGTTTTCTCCTCTTTGAAAATTCATAAGTTTACAAAGAAAAAGTCATCTTCAGAGAAGAAGAAGTCTGCTCAACTCAACAAAGGGACTTGATAGAGTGAATGAGAGTTCATTGGCCATATGAATAAGTCTTATTGTTTATGTCCATATGAATAAATGATTGTACACTCACGTTAAGAGTTATGCAGGTTGTATGTCATCATCAAACGGTGGAAATTGATAAGTGTTTATGCTCTTAGATGTTTTGATGACCTTCTCACAAGTGTAGGGACCTGGTCCTTTGAGAGTATGAAACTCGTCCAATCTTCAAAGTTCTGGACAACTGTAAAAGTTGTCTGCGTCAGGAAATTTGGTGAAGAAACAGAGTACTTCACAAATTAGGGATTACCAGGTTGTTTGTTTGATGGGTAATAAGTTCTCTTGGTATATATCAAACAAACAACAACAAAATTCATTCATTTATTCAAAGAGAGAAATTCAAGCCTCAAGAACAACAAGGAAACTGATAGAAGTGCTTTCATTGCTTTTTGTGTTTGTTGTATTTTATTTGCTTGTAATTGTTCTTAAATTGAAGGATTCGTTTTAACTCTGATAGAAACGCTTCAACCTTGGGTGAATCATTGTAACAGTTTGCGTTACGGTTAACTTAGGCTTTTACTTTTGATAGGAGTGTTGTATCTACTCAGGCTCAGCTAAGTGATAGGGAGTATTACTTAGTGGGGTGATTAGAAGGCCAATCTCTTGTGTTAACCAACTTTTACTTTTTCTTGTTAAAGATTAGTGGAAGTTGTTTGAAAAGTTCTATTGAGAACAAGTCGTGGTTTACCTCTTTTGAGCAAGGAGGTTTTCACGTAAAGTTGCTTGTCAATCTAAACGTTTCAACATTTGTTCTTTACTGTCTGACTTTACTATATTGAGGACCTGGTCCCATCAATATAAGTGGACGCATACATTCTAAAAGGGGGAACCGAGTGTGAGATCACAAAATTGATTCTACCACAAGCTTCGTACTAGATTAACGAACTTGTGCCCATAAAATGTGAACAATACGAGCACTAATGAGTTCAAGACAGTCCCACCAATTTCNAGAGCACTAATGAGTTCAAGACAGGCCCACCAATTTCAACTCAAGAATTATTAAAAAAGAGATTAAGAGAAAAGAAATAATAACTTACAAGTTTAACAGAAGATTAATGACACACATAACGCCCACACAATCCCTCAACAATCCCCTCTATTCTCTAACTGATTTCACCTCCAAATAGTCAACTCGTAATAACCTCCAATCTGTAGGTATAAGTCTGTAGAATCACTGTAGGTCAAAACTGTGGAACACAAGTCCAAGTTTTAAATTTCATCAAGTCTTGGTGGCCTCTACCGGTCCCTTCTATGTCCCATATACCACTCTATGACTCATCATGTTCATTCGTAGGTCAAACATCTTAGACTTCACATTTTCCAAAAGTCAAGTCAATGCTATTATTGCCTACCTATGACGCCGGTAGAATTTTCTATGATAGGTACAACCATTAGGCCACTAAAGTCATCGCTTGGGGCTCCATATTTTTTGGGGACCCCAAAAAATACTTATGCATATTATTCAAAGTTAAATGTAATTTAATTTTATTAAAAAAAAACATGTAAGAACTACAAAAAAACATAATAGAGGTAAGTTTTCCCCACTTTTCTAAGGGATTGAAAAATTTTTTAACTTCTTTCCTTACGTGGAAAATTGTGTTTCCTTATTCATCTCCTAAAAATTTGACATTATATTATTATTTACCTTATATTTATCTTTTTATTCTCTATTTTATTATTTTTATTCTCAATATCGAACTCCTTTGTTAAAAAAAATGATTTATTGTTGCTTACAAGTTAAAAAAAGAACAAAATTTGTTTTTGAGTGTCTTCTTCAAAATCTGAAGAAGTGCAACAAGCAACTATTTTATTGAAGGAGCACAACACTATTTCAACTTTATTATGTCAACTTATTAAATTTGTGATCCAGGTTTTATTATTCTAACTTTATTTTATAATTTTTCTTTAACTTTTACTATTGTTGATATTATTAGTTAGTAAGTATATATATATTCTCGTTTTAGTTATTATTAAGAGAAATAATACAAGTAGAAGATAATGATTTTAAAATACTCAATCAAATAAAAAAGACTTCATTCTTTTCCTAATGTATATATTGATTATAGAATAGTTTTAACAATTCTTCTAACTATTGCCTCAGCCGAAAAAAGTTTTTCGAAACTAATACTGACAAAATCTTATCTAAGATCAATAATGTGACATTGAATGCATTAGTTATATCATCAATTGAAAAGGAATTACTAAGACAAATCGATTATGAAACAACAATTAATGACTTTACATCCAAAAAGGCAAGAAAAATAGATTTTAGATAGGTATGTACATGATAAATTTTTTTAAATAAAAAAAACTAAAAAGAAATTTAGGACCCTCTCTTTAAGATTTGGATTTCGGCCCCCAATCTATCTTGTTGGGGCCACCATCGATGGGTTCATCCAAATTTAATTGGAAAAGAATCTGCGAACCAATCACGATAATGAACAATTGAACCCAGTGACCCAAGTTTCTTAATGGTTAATGTAAGTGAGTTGAGAAGAAATATGAAAAATGACCATAATAGCAAAATAAGTGAGGAAATAAATTTTGAACATAAACACACAACTACGACTTATTAATATATATATATATATAGAGGCTACAGTCTTCACAAAAAATGTGCACCATATATATGGAAAAGAAAATAAATATTGCAGCAAAAAGAGAAATCTCTCTATTTAACATTAATAATATAAAGTTAATTTTAGGAAAAAAAACATTCTCTTTAATTTTAATCCGCATCAAAATTATGCCAGCTTTGTAAAGAAGAAACTTTTCAAACCTGTTATATTGCCTAGTAATTTACATAGAATAATACTATGTCGTCGGGCTGAAATAATGAACAACTAATTCTTGGACACGGGCTTTACACATATAATTTATGTAAATGTTTATAGTCTTGTTAGTATTTATGAAAATGTATATGTAGAGAGTAATAAAATACAATATTACAAATAATCTTTTTATAATATGCCAAAAAAATACCAAATGAGGTGTATTTTGATATTTAAAATTATTTTCTTCTAAATATCTAACAATGAATTTTAAATTTTGTTAATAGTTAGCAAACTTTCAATAACAAATGACTAATTTGAGCTCAAATAAAAATATAAATATTAAAAGTTTAATAAGGAGAAAACACAAAAAAAATATAAAAAAGGAAAAATATAATGTATACAGTCTTCATAGGACTATAGGACTATAATCATGGACTATAATCATAACGATATTGATAAAAAAAGAATACATAATTCGTAAAGAATTTTTCAATTCTTGTTGGCTCCTTCTTCCATATAGCGTTCTTCATCTTGA
>NC_028646.1:48938868-49014719 GCF_001406875.1 Solanum pennellii | reverse complement strand
TAGGCTTTCCTATTTATTCTCTATTTTAGGTTTTCCTATTTATTCTCTGTAACCAAAAATACTATGATTTATTAATATAAATATACCTCACCGCCATGGAAGTTTACTCACAGGGTGTTACCACGAAATATTGGATTTTCTCTTTTTCTATCTAGATCTCTCATCTCTTTCTCTTGAAAGTTCTTGTGTTCTTCATTCATCTAGTGTGTGTGCGTGAATTCGATCCTAACATAAGTTTCCTTAAATAAGTAATAGAACATTATCAATTTTCCTTATATAAATAAGCGAAACTCGTACGCCGCCAACACCCTTTTTCAAACAAAGCCAATTCCTTTTTCGAACATGTATTCCGTATTTCGTTGGAACATGTTTTGCATTACTTGTTCGATACAAATTTGCCATTTTTAAAATATCAAGATTAACAAATTCCCCCTTTTTGACTATGGCAAATTATCGGCCTGCATTTGAATAGGTACATAACATATCAACATATAAAACACTTAATATCACCATATAATACATTTTATATCACCTGCAGACTGCTTCCCCCTTTTGCCATTAGCCCAAAATTGAGAACCAAAATACATATGCATACCACAAGTTATAGAAACTATAACAAAACAAAGCATCAAACTTAGTCATTAGTTACATCAAGAGTTAGACATAAACCAATATCCATACAAAAATTGTAATGTCTACTACAGTCTTAACTAGTCAAGAACCTAAAATATAAGACCCTGAACATAGGAATGATAATTTAAATAGAGGGTGCCACATAGGTGGAAGAGATTGAGGATCCCTTAGTTAGCAAACCCATGATACTTTGTAGATGCCCATAATTCACTTCTCTTTCATGATGTAAAGCAGCCCGAGTCTGAGCTAGTTCATCCTTAATCCTATAGTTCTCAGCAATCAATTTCTCTCGTTCCAAATCATGAGCAAGACGAATCTACTCTTTCTCCACTAAGTGAGCCATCCTTAATGCTTCCATCTCCTCATCTATAGCACTGAGAGAAGCCCTTAACCGTTCACCTTTTACATCAACCTTTTTCTGCGTACCAGGCATGTTCATATAATTCACCTTCCCTAAAACATCAGAAATGTTTTGAATCTTCTTTTTCTTTACAGGCACACCAAAATGTTCAAACACTTGTCCAACCAAAATCCATATGCCAACCCCCGTTTCTTTTTATCAAGCATAGACAAACTATGTATATGACTCGGTATCAAGATCGGCAAATTTATTTGAATCTTAGACAATAGTAATTCCATAAGAGTAAGATCCAAGTAACATGCTTCCATCCTTTTTTTCTTTCTTGGCGAAGAATTTTATGAACTAAATTAAACAACAACTGATGTAAAGATAACATAGATCTCTTGTCAACACTAGAATATTCAAATAGAGTAGGATCGTTTGAGGATCGCCTACATATTTCAATTTTAGAGGTGTTACCCTCTAAAGGAGGCCAATCCTTCTTGTCACATCCCCTGTTAGGTATCCTAAGTATCGAAGACAGAATCTCAGCAGTAAGTGTAAAAGATACGCCACAAACTGTACTCGTAATTGAAGACACAGACCCTGTTGCATTGATATAAAATTCCCTGGTTTCTACTCTACCCATTTTACGCCTATGAAATCCCTGGAGCAGCAGTTCTGTCCACACTTGAGCTTGTAAGATAACCACTAACTCATCCATCTCACCATCCCCCAAACCTGAAATTATTCTCCCCCTAATCACACTTCTCTTCCTAAAGGCTAATGTTCACGCAGAGTAATCATCATCAGTCTCAACAGGATCATGACATTTAGGTTTAGGTGAAATTTTTTTACGTTTCCGACTATTCACTGTATCGACTACATCATCAACTTTCCCTATAGGAATTGAAGATGGAGAAGACTTACATTTTACTGTGCGAGTTTTCTTAGTCGACTGAGCCAAAATCTCTGCATCCCTAGTATGTTGTCTAGACCTAGTTACTCGCACTGATACCTTTGCTGATAAGGTAGAAGGAGAACCTTCTTGAGTTTCAGGGAGAATCATAGCAAGAGGTTTACAAAAGGGAGAAATTCGTTCGGAACGAGATCGACTATGGGAAAGCATTTGAATCAGAGTAGTGTTTTCATCATCGGAGCTACTTTCCCGGTCCTGTGACAAGAATATTTGTTCCCCCTTACTTCGTGCACTCATATTCCCTTTTTCCAATCATTGATCTCTCTCTCCCCCCTGAACTGATGCATCTTCCATAAGAGAGTATCGGGTTACACCGGTCAAATCGATGTATAGAACAGCGGGTAAGGCCAATAAGTTTTCTTGATTATCAAAGGGAATTATAGCTAGTTGGAGACTTGAGGAGGGAGCCATTGTTCTGGAAAATAAGTGTAGGTTTGTGGATGGCAAAGGTTAGATAAGGGAAAGGATGGAAATAAATTAGAAAAGAAACTTAAAATGGGTTTTAAGAAAAACTATAGGGAAGCGTAAGGGTTTTCTAAGAAAAGGAACTAGTTTGATTTGAAAGGTTTTTGCAGGTTGATTGGATTTTGGCGGTTTTAATTAATAATAATAATTTTTATTTATTTATTTATTTTTAATTGGAGGAACGGAACCCAGTGCATTAGTCTTAACATTTTGGTCTATCTTAATTAAGGAGAGTAGACATACCTTTAAGCATGCAAAGATGATTTTAGAGGTCCAATTCCTTCTGCTTCTAATTACCTCTGAATGATAAACTATTTTGTTAAAAAAAACTTTTAGGTGCCAGGCATAAATACTTAGTTGATCTTCATCATTCCTAGTGCCAGCCTGTTCCTTTCAAAGTGTTCCCTTGCCAAGGCCTTCGTAATGATGTCCGCGATTTATTGTTCCGTGGCACCAAAGTTCAAAGATATTTGACCTTTCTCCACATTGTTTCTAAGAAAGTGATGAAGAATGTCAATGTGTTTAGTTCTCTTATGTTGTACCAGATTTTTTGCAATGTTGATTACACTAGTGTTGTTGCAGAAAATTGGAACTCTTTCAATTTTGAGACCGAAATCACTAAGTTGTTGCTTAATCTATAAAAGTTGAGCGCAACACGATGCAAGTGCTACATACTCATCCTCAACAGTGGATAGTGCAACTAAGTTTTGTTTCTTTGATCCCCAAGAGATGAGACAAGATCCTAAGAAGTGAGCCATGCCTGTAGTGTTTTTTCTATCAGCTAAATACCCTGCATAATCAGCATCCGCGTACCCAACCAATTCAAAGTTACTTCCTTTTTGATACCGAAGTCCTAAGTCATTGGTTCCTTTTAGATATATGGGAATTCTCTTGACTGCTTGAAGATGTGATTCTTTAGGATTAGTTTGAACACAAGCACATAATCCCACACTAAACACGATATCAGGTCTACTAGCAGTAAGATACAAAAGTTAACCAATCATGCCTCTGTACAATTTTTGTTCAACAGTAGAACATGTTCTTTCAAGGTCTAACTTAGTGGCTGTGGCTATTGGAGTATCAATTGGCTTAGAATCATCCATCTCAAACCTTTTAAGTAATTCTTTGACATATTTTTGTTGATGAATCCATGTACCTCCAGGTGTTTGCTTTATTTGAAGCCCATGGAAGTAGTTTAATTCACCCATCATACTCATCTCAAACTCATTGCTCATAAGATTTGCAAATTCATTTGTGAGATCCTTAATTTGTTGCTCCAAATATAATATCGTCAACATAGATTTGCACAATCAAGAGATCCTTTTATTTATTCTTGAAGAAAAGTGTATTGTCAATTTTAGCTCTTGAATATCCATGACTTAAAAGAAACTTTGACAATCTATCATACCATGCCCTTGGAGCTTGTTTTAACCTGTGGAGAGCCTTGTCAAACTTATAGACATGATCAGGAAAGTCATTATTCTAGAAGCCAGGGGGTTGTTTAATAAAAACCTCTTCATGTAATAGCCCATTTAAAAAAGCACTTTTGACATCCATCTGGTACAATGTGAACTCCATGTGAGATGCGAATGCTATAAGTAATCTTATTGCTTCTAACCTTGCCACAGGTGCAAAAATTTCATCATAATCTATTTCTTTTTTTTTGATTATATCCTTGAACAACCAACCTAAATTTGTTCCTTGTTATGGTACCATGTTCATCTAACTTGTTCGTAAACACCCATTTAGTTCCAATTATAGTTCTATTTGAGGGCTTAGGTACTAGATGCCCTACTTTACTCCTTTCAAATTGATGTAATTTTTCTCTCATAGCTATAATCCAATCTGCATCTTGAAGAGCTTCACTTATCTTCTTTGGTTCCACCATGGATAAGAATGCATTATGGGCGTAATGATTCTTCAATCCTGACCTGGTGGTAATTCCAGAAGAAAGATCAGTGAGTAGGTTTTCCAATGGGTGTGATCCTTGGTATTTGTACTGTTTTAGAACAACATTTGATTTTCCCTATCTTGCTCTTCATTAACATCTGGTTGATTTTCATCAATATAAAATCTCTCATCAGAATCCGCTCGAATTTCACGAGTTTCAGTACCTTTTCTTTTTACTGTGTCAGAGGAACAAGTTTCTTGTACCTGTTCCTGCTCAGAGACAAGATGTTCTTCAGCTGATGCTTTAGTGACCAGCACATCTTCTTTAGATATAGTGTTGCTTTAATCGAAATTTACATGGACACTCTCTTCTACACGCATAGTTCTTTTGTTAAGTACCCGATAAGTGTTGGGTTTTAATTGCCCTAAATTTCTTACCATGAGTAGATTTTCCTTTTAGGAAAAGGTTTTGGATAGACTAATCCTTTTCTTGTTGGAAAAGGTTTAGGACTCTATAAATAGAGGAATGTTCCTTCTAACTTAATCAGCATTCATAATGTAGTCTTAAGGTCTTTGAGAGTTTTGGTTAGGGGGAGAATTTATGGGTCACAAGCTTGATACGTTATTACTTGTGTGAACCTCCCATGTATTCCGAGTGAATTGGTTGAGGTTGTTTCCCTCTATATTTTGTACTCTCATATTTATAGTGGATTTCTCATCTCCTTTGTGGACGTAGGTCGATTGACCGAACCACGTTAAATCTTTGTTTCTTTTGGTATATTTCTCGTTGTCTTCTTACTCGTGGTCTTTCGAGGTTTGCATTGCTAGCTTCCGCATTTACACCTGCTTATTTCCGGTCCTAACAATTCGTATCAGAGCCAGATTCAATGATGGAGTCAGGTTTAGTGGTTCGATAATTGATGATTGAACCAGGTTAGAAGGAGGTGTTCATCTTGACGGGTGTAGTTGTAGTCGCAACCTTTTTGACAGTAATGAAGATTTTGTTGGAAAAATTGTTTCAGAGAGGTTCTCTGTGTTGAGATATAAATTTTTCAAAGGAGATTATGGAGAGGAGAAGCAAGTTGTTGAATATTAAGTCAAGAAGGTGGACAAATTTATTTTGTTAGAAATTCAGGCCAAGGGGGAGATTTGTTGGGTTTTGTTTGTCCTGATTTCTTACCATCAATAGGTTTTCATTTTAGGAAAAGGTTTTGAATTGACTAATCCTTTTTCTGGTAGGAAAAGATTTAGGACTCTATAAATAGAGGAATGTTCCTTCTAACTTAATCAGCATTCACAATGTAGTCTTAAAGGCTTTGAGAGTTTTGGTTAGGGGGAGAATTTATGGGTCACAAGCTTGATACGTTATCACTTGTGTGAACCTCCCATGTATTCCGAGTGAATTGGTTGAGGTTGTTTCCCTCTGTATTTTGTACTCTCATATTTAAAGTGGATTGCTCATCTCCTTTGTGGACGTAGGTCGATTGACCGAACCACATTAAATCTTTGTGTCTTTTGGTATATTTCTCGTTGTCTTCTTACTCGTGGTCTTTTGAGGTTTGCTTTGCTAGCTTCCGCGTTTACACCTGCTTATTTTCGATCCAAACAAGTGGTAACAGAGCTAGATTCAATGATGGAGTCAGGTTTTGTGGTTCGATAAACGATGATTGAACAAGGTTAGAAAGAGGTGTTCATCTTGACGGGTATAGTTCTAGCAGCAACCTTTTTGACAGTAACGAAGATTTTATTGAAGAAATTGTTTCAGAGAGGTTCTCTGTGTTGAGACATAAATTTTCCAAAGGAGATTATGGAGAGCAGAAGCAAGTTGTTGAAGATTAAGTGAAGAAGGTGGACAAATTTATTTTGTCAAAAATTCAGGCCAAGGGGGAGATTTGTTGGGTTTTATTTGCCCTAAATTTCTTACCATAAATAGGTTTCCCTTTTAGGAAAAGGTTTTGGATTGACTAATCCTTTTCTTGTAGGAAAAGGTTTTTAACTCTATAAATAGATGAATGTTCCTTCTAACTTAATCAGCATTCACAATGTAGTCTTAAGGGCTTTGAGAGTTTTGGTTAGGGGGAGAATTTATGGGTCACAAGCATGATACGTTATCTCTTGTGTGAACCTCCCATGTATTCCGAGTGAATGGATTGAGGTTGTTTCTCTCTGTATTTGTACTCTCATATTTATAGTGGATTGCTCATCTCCTTTGTGGACGTAGGTCGATTGACCGAACCACGTTAAATCTTTGTGTCTTTTGGTATATTTCTCGTTGTCTTCTTACTCGTGGTCTTTCGAGGTTCGCATTGCTAGCTTCCGCGTTTACACCTGCTTATTTTCGGTCCTAACAAGTGGTATCAGATCCAGATTCAATGATGGAGTCAGGTTTTGTGGTTCGATAAACGATGATTGAACAAGGTTAGAAAGAGGTGTTCATCTTGACGGGTGTAGTTCTAGCCGCAACCTTTTTGACAGTAACGAAGATTTTATTGGAGAAATTGTTTCAGAGAGGTTCTCTGTGTTGAGACATAAATTTTGCAAAGGAGATTATGCAGAGGAGAACCAAGTTGTTGAAGATTAAGTGAAGAAGGTGGACAAATTTATTTTTTCAGAAATTCAGGCCAAGGGGGAGATTTGTTGGGTTTTATTTGCCCTCAATTTCTTACCATAAATAGGTTTTCTTTTAGGAAATGGTTTTGGATTGACTAATCCTTTTCTTGTAGGAAAAGGTTTAGGACTCTATAAATAGAGGAATGTTCCTTCTAACTTAATCAGCATTCACAATGTAGTCTTAAGGGCTTTGAGAGTTTTGGTTAGGGGGAGAATTTATGGGTCACAAGTTTGATACGTTATCACTTGTGTGAACCTCCCACGTATTCCGAGTGAATTGGTTGAGGTTGTCTCTCTGTATTTTGTACTCTCATATTTATAGTGGATTGCTCATATCCTTTGTGGACGTAGGTCGATTGACTGAACCACGTTAAATCTTTGTGTCTTTTGGTTTATTTCTCGTTGTCTTCTTACTCGTGGTCTTTCGAGGTTTGCATTGCTAGCTTCCGCATTTACACCTGCTTATTTTCGGTCATTACAAGTGGTATCAGAGCCAGATTCAATGATGGAGTCAGGTTTAGTGGTTCGATAATCGATGATTGAACCAGGTTAGAAGGAGGTGTTCATCTTGACGGGTGTAGTTCTAGCCGCAACCTTTTTGACAGTAATGAAGATTTTGTTGGAGAAATTGTTTCAGAGAGGTTCTCTGTGTTTAGACATAAATTTTGCAAAGGAGATTATGGAGAGGAGAAGCAAGTTGTTGAAGATTAAGTGAAGAAGGTGGACAAACTTATTTTGTCAGAAATTCAGGCCAAGGGGGAGATTTGTTGGGTTTTAATTGCCCTAAATTTCTTACCATGAATAGGTTTTCCTTTTAGGAAAAGGTTTTGGATTGACTAATCCTTTTCTTGTAGGAAAAGGTTTTGGATTGACTAATCCTTTTCTTGTAGGAAAAGGTTTAGGACTCTATAAATAGAGGAATGTTTTTTCTAACTTAATCAGCATTCACAATGTAGTCTTAAGGGCTTTGAGAGTTTTGGTTAGGGGGAGAATATATGGGTCACAAGCTTGATACGTTATCACTTGTGTGAACCTCCCATGTATTCCGAGTGAATTGGTTGAGGTTGTTTCCCTCTGTATTTTGTACTCTCATATTTATAGTGGATTGCTCATCTCTTTTGTGGACGTAGGTCGATTGACCGAACCACGTTAAATCTTTGTGTCTTTTGGTATATTTCTCGTTGTCTTCTTACTCGTGGTCTTTCGAGGTTTGCATTGCTAGCTTCCGCATTTACACCTGCTTATTTCCGGTCCTAACAATAAGCTTTACTATGTGTAGAATATCCAAGAAAGATTCCTTTGTCACTCCTAGCATCAAATTATCCAAGCAGATTTTTTCCATTTTTATGAATAAAACACTTGCATCCAAACACTCTGAGATGAGAGATGTTGGACTTTCTGCCTTTTAGTAATTCATATGGAGTTTTTTTCTAATAGTGGTCTAGACATGGATCGATTTATAGTGTAGCAAGCAGTGTTTATTGCTTCTGCCCAGAATTGCTTTGTGATTTTACTTGCGATCATCATAGTTCTAGCCATTTCTAGAAGAGATCTGTTCTTTCTTTCTACCACACCATTTTGCTGGGGGGGTCTAGGGGCAGAAAAGTTATGATCAACTCCATGAGAGTCACAATATTGGGCAAATTTTAAATTCTCAAATTCAGTTCCATGATCGAATCTGATTGCCTTCAATTGTTTTCGATATTTTTTTGAAATTTTCTCATCAGTGAACAAAAAGCCTCAAAGGCATTATCTTTTGCTGCACAAAATAGTGTCCAGGTGTACCTAGTATAATCATCCACTAAGACAAACACATATTTTCCCCCCGCTACTTTGAACCCTCATGGTCCACATAAATCCATGTGAATTAGTTATAAGGAACACGTTGAGCTTATCATCTGTTTGGATTTAAATGATGATTTTATTTGTTTCCCTAGAGTACATGCTACACACACCTTATCCTCCTTGAACTTACTTTTAGGAAGTCCTATAATTAAATCCTTAGTGATGTTTGTTCAATTGTACATGGCTAGCATGACCCAACCGTTTATGCCATAACAAGGGATCTTTATCCAACACACTTAAACACACCAAATTTTTGTCAGAGATAGTTGAGGTATATACAGTGTAGACATGTTTATCTCTTTTTCCGGTTAACACTAATTTTTCTGTGTTTAGGTTGATTACTCAACACCAGCGAATCGAAAGATTACCCTGTTTCCTTTGTCACATAACTGAGATATGCTGAGTAGATTGTGTCTAAGTACTTCCACATAGTAGACTTTATCTATTGAGTGTTCATCAAATCTTTCAATCTTTCCACTATCTCTGGTTTGACCCTTTTTCCACAACCAAAAGCTACCATACCTCCTTTTCCTTCTTCTAGTGAGATGTCTTATTACCTGTCATGTGTCTTGAGCAAGCACTATCCATGTACCAATGTTTCTTGCTTTCTCTCACTTCTTCCTGAAAAATTAGAGGTTAGATTTAGGAACCCAAATTAGCTAGGGTTCTTTGTTTTGATCAAAAGAGTAATAAGATCTCTATGAGCCCATTTGGGCAGACTGTTTTTTCTAGGAATGTACTTTGAACACTTTTATAGGTTCTTTTTGAGTTATTTTCTTCAATGGCAGTTTTGTATTTAGAATAATATTGTTTAGAATGACCTGAGTTACCACAAATAATACAAAACATAGGATTCCTATTTATGGACTGTTCATATCCTATTCCGATTTTCATGTTCCTATTATTGTTACCTAGATGTGTTACTATCATGGAGGATTTTGTCCATTTATTTGCTCTTTCCAAATAACTTCTCATTCTAGTTAATTCGAGATTTATTCTCTTAGAGTTTTCCTTTTCTAGTTTTTATTTTTGAGTTTGTCGACCTCAAGTTTTTGGTAAGGCAGTTCACCCCCTTTTTCTTTACCAAGAACTTTTAATTTTGAATTCTTAGTTCTTAGTTCCAGATTGTGAGATTCAAGTTGCTTGATTTTTTCTTGAAGGTCGAGTTTGTTCTATTAAGATGAATGTGCTCAAACTTTGAGCTAGACAGGGAAGCAAGTAGTTTGCTTTTGGTGTTAACAAGTTCTTGAATTGTGTCTATGGATGCAAGCAATAGGAATGAAAGCTTTTTCTTAGAGAACTTTACTAGTTTATATTTTAGGTTAAGAAGATTTACCTCAGTTTCTTCAGAGTCTGATTCAGGTTCAGCATCTGATTCTTCTATTTCCATCAAAGCAATGTCCTCAACATCTTCATACGTGTTCGAAGAACCTGTTCCCCAGGCTGCATACATTGCTTGTTCTTTTTCTTTGTTTTTCTTTTTATTAAAGAGTTCCTTCCTTTCTTTATCAGCTTTTTCCTTTTTCCATTCTAATTGCCACATTGGGAAGTCCTTTATCTGATGATCTGTCTTACCACACTTGAAACAACCTCTGTTTTGTGGTCTTTCAAGATTTTTTTCTTTCGTGGGTGGTGATTTCTTGGTAGCGTTTATTCCCCTTTTGAAGAGTTTCTTGATGTTCTTACTTATCAGAGCCAGATCATTGTCATCTATGTCAGATTCGTCACTTTCAGTTGATTTATGACCAAGATTTTTCTCTTTATTTCCTTCACCTCTTTTGGCGACATTCATCTCATAAGTCTTGATATTTCCAACTAATTCATCTAGATTCATATTAGTTAGGTCCTTGTCTTCTCTAATGGCAGTGACTTTTATTTCCCAAGACCTAGGCAAAGTCCTAAGTACTTTGTCAACCTGTTCCTCAGTGGTGTATACTTTACCCAATGATATTAGTTCGTTTACCACAGTGGTAAATCTGGTAATCATATCTTTAAGAGACTCTTCAGATTTCATCTTAAAGGCTTCATATTCAGAGCACAATCTGGCAATCCTAAATTTTTGGACTTGAGTTGTACCTTTGTGAGCGTTTTGTAAGGTATCCCATATTTGTTTAGCAGAGGTACAACTTGAGATACGGTTAAACTCATCAGGTGCTAGTCCAAATACAAGAATGTACTTAGCTTTTGCATTCTTTCCTTGCATCTTATAATCCGCTTCATTATATGTTTCTGTGGGTTTAGGCACTTTATTTTCTTCACTATCAGTAATAGTAGGATTTAGTGGTCCCTTAGTAATGTCACCCACAATTCGTAGTCTTTAGCTTGAATAAAGTCTTCCATCCTTGCCTTCCACCACGATTAGTATTGTCCATTGAATAATGGAGGTCTGTTGATGTGTTTCCCTTTACCATGTCCGAGTGGAGATGCAGAACTCATGTTGATCTTATCTTGAGTTGTTAGACTCTTTAAAGATAACCTCGCTCTGATACCACTTGTTGGAATTCTACCCTCCTGAATTCTTAAAAGGAACACGTACAAACTACTTCTTTCTGTTTGTTTGAAACATAACAATAATTATTTTGAACAACACTTTGTATTATTTATAAATTTCAAAAAATACAACGATTACAAAGCTCTGTAACCTACTCTAATTCTAACTACCCAAGACACAAAACTAATCCCTAGTATTATATCTTTTAATGCTCTTCAAGTTCATCAACTTATCAAGCAACTCCTACTCACACTACTCGGATTGTAAACAAGACTCTTGAATACAACCTTACAATTTATCACTCAACTCGTAGTACTCAAAAGTATTTATCAAAACTCTCTCAAATCTCTTGATCGTGTTTTGAACTCCTCTCTTTGTAAGTGCGCAATTTTTCTGATGCAAATAGCTCCCTATTTATAGATCAAAAACTTCAACAAATCCTTGTATAATTCAACTTGTATTTGTCTTCTACAAATCCTTGTCGACTTCTACTTGGACTTCGATCAAAACCATGTCGAACTCAAATTTTTTCTCCACGTAGAAAATCACAACGCACTTTACTTGATAATATAAACCCTTCCAACAGTTTTCCTTAACTAAGTAAACTGCTTTAAGCAAAACGTATACATAAGTTTCCTTCAATAAGTAATAGAACATTATCAATTTTCCTTATATAAATAAGCGAAACTCGTACGCCTCCAACACCCTTTTCAAACAAAGACAATTCCTTTTTTGAACACGTATTCTGTATTTCGTTGGATCATGTTTTGCGTCACCTGTTCGATACAAATTTGCCATTTTCAAAACATCAAGATTAACAAAAATTGACCACTTATTCAACGGTTTTAAATTTAAACTACAGAAATATTTTTTAAAATACTTGGCGCTCAACTATTGGATATAATTTAATTTATTATTGTCATTTATAAATCAACCGACTACCCACCTATTACTAATTAAATCCTACCCAATTAATAAATCAATTATAATATCAAAATCACCCTAAACACTACTAAAATACGATGAAATTAAATATTTTTACAAATGATATCCAATATTATCTGAGTCCAAATCGAAGCCTAAATTAAATTTAGCTTGAGCCGCTTATTTAGGAGGTCATTTCCAATACGATTCTCTTTTAAGCGTGAATTCGAAATTTATGATTAAAGGTAAAGAAGTAGTACATCCCTAATTAATTCATGTACTTTTTAAATATAATGAATATTTATTATTTGTTTTAAATATTTAAACTTGAATATATTATTTTTAAATAAGTTATCTATTAAGTAAAACGGCATAATTGAGACGAAGGAATAATTAAGATGAACATAGACATACTTTTAAGTTTATTGGTAATTTTTATTTAGACTCTTGAATTATAATATGTTTTGATTGGGGACTTGAATGTATGATAATGTACTTCTATGGACATTTATGCTCAAATTTTTAGAAACACTCATTGGCACTAGCTTTCATGTTGTTGCGTTAGTAATGGGACACGTTTATTACTTGGGTGGGGTTTAATTAGTAATGGTTGGGTAGTGGATTGGTTTATAAATTATATTGATAAGTTAAATTATAACAAATAGGTTAGTGTCACCTATTAAAAAAATATTTACATAGTTTAAATTTAATACTGTTAAATAAGTGGTCAATTTTGAACCCAAAGATTGATGACAAGGGTACTTTGGAGACAATAGGTGAATGAGAAAGGAATTTTGGAGCCAATAGGTGGATGAAGGATAGTTTTGTACCATTTTCAATATTTCTAGGGTATTTTAGGCCCTTTTCCGTTCTTTTTCCTATTCTTCATTTATTTATTATTATTTTCTAATTACTTATTCAACTTTTATACTCTTAATATCCATAACTCTAATCTTTTCATATATTCATAACCTCCAAATATTTAAACTAAAACTTTAATATATCTTTTGATATTCCTTTTATTCTATCTACATAAATTCAACTTCTTTATCTCATGAAAACCTTACCAAGATTATTGGGCTATTATTTTTATTCTATAGTTAAAATATATGAACAAGACTCTTGAACTTTGATAGGATATGGAAGGAGGTTATAAGAACTCAAAGAGTTATTTACTAATTTTGTACTTATTTTTTTATCTATATATACATCAGCCTTATAAGAATAATGTTGCATTGTATTTTTCTTAAATATGTTTCTTTTGTCTTTTTTTTCTCTATTAGACTTCTTAATTTAGTTTTTTATGAATCTTTTATTGTTGTACTTCCTTATTCTTGTTTTGCAATTGTTGCATTTTATTATTCATTACAATTTACGTATATATTTTCATGAAATTTTAGTCATTCTAACATATCTATGAAAATTTACATGAAACACACATGTGAAGTACGTTCTCAGAAACTACTAATTGTATAAATAATTTTTTTGTCATTTACCAGCCACTATATACTTAATTGGTAATATTACCAACAAAAGGTGTGCGTTAGTAATATTTCAGTTACTAATCCATTGATAGGATGTTGCTAAATTTGGCGCTATTTTTTCCCGTCGTATTTACCAACTAACATACTTAGTTAGTGAGATTTTGGTTGGTAATCTGTTAGAGTTTCGTTGTTAAGTTTTACAATATAATTCTATTAGAAATAGGTTGGTAATTTGCTAGTAAGATACTAACCAACTTAAGTTGTTATTAAAATTTATTGGAAATTTGAGATTTTTTTTAAAAAAAATAAAGACTTTGAGAATGATATATTCTTACCTCATGTACTTCTTTTTTGTTACATTTTAGTTCATTAACAAACCAGTATGATGAAGAAAAGAAAGGATAATCTTGAAAGAGAATCTTCATGCAGCTACATATAAATGTTTTTGCCAAAATAGAGGAATATAAAAGACATCATAAACTTGCAAATTTTGGTTTGGAGGTTATATATAAAAAAAAATATGGGAGTCATTAAATTATTAAAAGTAAAATTTAAAGAGGTGTAAATCATGGGTAATAAATCTTTGTGAATAAATTAAATAATAAAGACAAAAAATACTTTAAATAAAAAAAATATTATCATTTTATGATTAGAATTGAGGCAAATAAATTAAAAAAACGTGAAGAGTTTTTGTCGTAAATGTTCCTCCATTAATAAAAAAATGTTTATTGTAATAAAATAAGTAATTTACTTTTCCAATAGAATAAATTAATTTAAACAAGAAAAAGGAGAAAAACATAACTACACAAATCCCATAGTGTAAGATCCTAAATTACATTTTATTCCTATTTTTCTGTTTTACTGAAATTCCTTAAAATTTCAATCATTCGGATACATAAGTTTCATTTGGATACATTAATTGTGGTGCATTATAAAACTTTTCTATTGCACTTAATATGAAATATTAACGTAAAATTGATTTTTTTCCCCCACAAATCACACAGAATTGGTTTTCTTTCCGACAAATTATGCATAACTAATTGATATCAATTCATTCCAATCTACAAAACTTCAAAAAACTTAAAAATCAAATTTTTATATGATTGGACATACGATTCATGGTTTCAAATCATCAAATTCGAAATCGTCATTGAGAATAAAAGAACCGCTCAAAGCGTAACAAAGAGACGGGAGCTTCTTTTGGTGTTTTTAGCAAATGGGTTGAAACTATTTCCAAGAAAATTTTTTGTAAATTTAGTTCTTGGAGAAAGAGATGAAGATATTGTTGCAAATGGAATTTGACATTAAAATAGGGTCATTTTTTGTGGCAGATGAAGAATAAATCAAGTGTTCCAGTTATCAAATTTTAGACGAAATGAAGTTGAAGAAGTAATTATTGATACAATAAATATGGAGAAACGAATTGAGTCCCAACAGAATTAATAAATTAATAATTAAAATCTCTTCTCCTTGTTCACCGAAGAATCTTTTAAACTTATCGAATTGTATTGATACAACATAAACCTATAAATCTTGTTGATATATTTCACATTCTGAAAAAGTGAGGTGAGGTATACAAGAATGATGGAATTGTTGTTAGTTAAAATATTGATTTTGTGAATCTCAAATCAGTCATTGCAGGTGAGTTAGATATCGATGAATTGAGAAAAAAAATTTGAAGATCTGATAAATTGTTGATGTGAAGAAACAAGAGGCTAAATTTTCAATGTATCAGCTATGTATTGATATAATAGACAAAAGGCTGAAGAGATACATAGTTTTGATGGATCATCCATACCTTTTATAATGTTGTGTAATCATTTTTTATCTGTGTTTTCGAGAATGGATAGACTTATCAATACATTACTATGTATGTATCTTGTTTAAATTGATTGTATTTCTAATAGATACATTAAATTAGTAATTGTTATCCACAAGATGTTAGTTTTGAGATCGATACATTAATGTATGAATTGTGATAGTTGTTATGTATTAGATATATTTTTATATATTTAGTATAAATTTAATTTACGTATCGTGCGAAAAAATTAGTGCATGATACATTACTATTTATGTATCTTATTTTTTTTGAGAAATATTGTATTTTATAAAAAAATACATTATACATGTAATTGTATTCAATAACCATTTTTGTGTGATACATAGCACAATAATGAGTTGATATGCATATGATCCATGTAATAAAGTTTGAAAATTGTTGAATTTGATATTATATATTGTATCATGTACATATCAATTAATTTGATACACGGTGCTTTATCTATAGAAATTATGTATCAAGTATATTTATTGATTAATTTGTACAAGCACATAACCTTCAAATTTAAATTCATCTAAAATTTAACACTATTGATATATAACGACTTTGGATATATGATAGATTATACAATTTGTACACAATATATATAGCATGATGAAATTATAATGTATCATACTGTTAAAAGGAATGAATTATACACTATTTTAAGAAACTAAAAATAACTTGATACACTAAATATATGAATTCATATCTTTCTCAACATATATCAATAATGTATCAGATTGTTGTTGTGTTTGTGGGTAGTCCATTGAGTGCACAATAAAAACTTTGTCAATACATTGTCATAGAAAGTCTACCAACAACGACATTTGGAGGAGGACGAGATGAACCCCAAAATCTCATATCAGTAAGATAATAAGGGAATGATTTTAGAAAATTACATGAATCAGTTGGGATTGTGGATCCAACCATACACGTTCTCCGCTAGCACTTTTACGTGTGTGTTGGATCTCCCAAACTTTATCTGATATGCCTTTTTCTCCTGATAGTGAATCTCTCTATAATATTATTCAATTTAAGGAAAACACACAAGAACATGTACGTGTAGTAACAGGAGAAAAATGTATTTTCACCGTACATTCTTCTACTTCTGTAAATGATATTGTACCACAAGAATGCTTAGTTATTTGTTTTTTTCTATTCTTTTTGTTTCTTTCACTGATAATCTGCAGTAAGACAACATGTAAGAAAATATTTATTCAAAGAGAAAACTAGCATTCTTCCATGCTAAGTATTTTCTAAATTCAATAACTCTATTTATTAATTAAATTACCTTGAATTTCTCACTGTCAAAATTCTTAATTAAGTATTTCCACTCCTCCAACTCAACATCCTCAAGACGATTAAACAATTTGTCTTCATCCGTACTATAGGCAGAATAATGATTATGTAATCTATCTTTCCAATCTCTAAAGAGTCTTTGTGTTGTGCTTATCACAAAGCCTTGTAGCTTATATTCTCGCAGCCCACCACAAACTTCAAATTTGTCCTGAACAAATTGTAATTTGAATTTGATAATTCAAGTAATATAACAGAAACACAACTTTGAAAGTGATTTATTACCTTGATCTTATACCACATTGCTTCGCCATGTTTTGAAACAATATTCTGCTTGTTTCCATCTTGAAACGAGGTACTGCTCCTCAACTTCAAGCCTAAGTAATTAACAATATCTCTAGCCTCAAAACCACCAACTCTATAAATATCATCTAGAATGATTACACTTCTTTCCCTCCATACTTAGTTTTAATATCAACAGTTACAGATTTATATTTCCCTCTTCCTCTCTTCCTATTGATGCGAGAAACTGCAAAGAATAAATTATCAGTATAAGAAATGTATTAGTGAATATTTATACAATAAATTATCATAATGTATACTAGTTTTCATAGTTACTTCACCAATATAAATTCAGGACCCCAAATTGTTGTCATAAAGGGTTTTGAGTTTTTTGAAATTCTGTTACAAAGTTAACACATCAAACCAGACCAATTGTTATATAGATAAGAACATTTAACAAATTCTACTTTCTGCTAGAGATTCATTGTTGTAACATGGTTATACACTTGAATAAGAATAAAACAATAACTAGCTCTACATTCCTGATAAAATTGATATACACTCGTATTACTGCACCTAATATACTTGCAAAAAGAAAAACTATCACATGAGAATCAAAATCAACATCCTGTTGTCAACTGTGTTGGACCAACTTCACCCATCATGTGCTGAAGTTGCTTGATATTAAGCAATTGAGTCTATCTACTAGGGTGGTATATGAACTAGCATGTACCAATTTCAACCTCTAGGGAAGGACGAATACTTTCTTCTAGATTTCTTGATGATTGTCCTTGGAGATGTTCTTTGGAGAGAATCACTTGATATTTGTTCCACTTGTAGACGTCGTTGACTTGGGTTAGGTGTCTGTCCTGTCTCTAATTATACTTCAGCAACTCTTATTTGTTGTATTGTTGGCTGAGATGTAGTACCAAAATGTTCACGTTCTCGGAAATTTTCACGTCCACCTCCTGCACCATCTCTTCCACTATTACCTTTACGTCGTCCACGTCCTCGACCAATTCCTTTCATTTGCTAGAACATTATATATAAAAAGAGAAGTATCAGAATCAGAAATTAAAGCTTATTATATCTACCTGCCAAGGAAAATCGATTCATAAATAAGAGTATTATATTAAAAAGTAAAAAATGTGGGACACTTTACTAACAAGTATTGTTGTTCCATTGATGGAAATGTAAAGCGTTGATTCTACTTAAAATATTGATTCTACTTACAAAGTTAAAGCTACAAAAGTCATGAATTAATTTCATGTCATCCTAATAAGAACAAAATATAGAGAACTTATCAAACAAGAGTTAAACATCCGTTTCAGTAGTCTTTGTTTCTCAATCTTCAAAAATATTCATCACTGCATTTTCCATCATTATCATCTAGTAACTCTTCTTCAGTTTCTTCACTCACAGATACATCTGTATGATTTTCATTAATGAAATTATCTTCCTTATTTTCCATATCATTGGTACATAAAACAATTTATGGTTCAACATCATCCTTGTGTAAATACACATGAATATCAGCTTCATGGTCATTGGGACACAAAATATTACATTCTACTTTCTCTTGTTGATAAGCTTCTTCATTCATTACTGCTTCTCCAACTTCAGGCATATTAAAAAGATCTCGAGGATTTGTCTTAACAACAACGAGCCAATCTTTGTCGACCATGTCTTTCAAATAGAATACTTTTTCATACTGAGATGCCAACACAAATGACTCATTTGTATTTAAGACAGAATGAGTATTCACACTTGTAAAATCATATTTGTCAATCTTATATCCTCTTCCTAGGTGAGCCACATCCCAATAGTGACACTTGAATAGATGAACCTTTTTATTTGTTTTTCACAGGATTTTTCGTTACTCATGTCAGCATTCTCACTTCTGATATCTCCAGGTCTTGTCACCAAAAACCTTCCCCGATTAACAGTTCAACGTAGCGTAACTCGTAAATGTCATCTAATACACTATATTATTCTTTATTAGTGTCTGAATCATCTCCTCTCACAAGAACTCCACTGTTCTGTGTTTTTCTCACAAGTTCTTTTTTTTGGAACCTAAATCCATTCACCATAAATATTGAATATCGATGCACCAATGGTTCTGGACCTACAACTAAGCTTATGATCTCATTAGTTGTGCGTCCTTGTGAAGCTAGTACAATTATCTAAAAAAAAGACTTGTTCATACTTAGATGTCAAAAATAATAGTTAATTAAGTGTTATTCGTAAATTCTTACACATGCACGAAACCAATCAATAAAATCATTGTTCATAATTCCATGAGGTCACGTTGAACCTTCTGTTTCAATCTCTCTCATGTATTCCCTACATTTTGTGTTAGTTAAGGTTAATTAAATTATGTTAATGTGAAATTAAATATGAATTAATAAGAGGCTTACTCCATGAATGGTGAAACCTCTTCACAGTTTTGAAAAATATACATAACTGCTTGGTTGAATTGATCGTGGGGTAGTTTCTTTCCATTAGAAGACCCCTTTGTTTGCCCACTTTTTTTAAAGATAGACATCTCCCCGTTTGATTCAAATCCATCATCATTTCTTGCTGATTTGCGTCATCACCTTCAACAATTGCACCTTCTGGATGACCATGATTGTGAATATATGATTTAAGTGTTCACAAATACCTATAAATAGACTTCCCATTAATATAAGTATAAAATCTGACATTTTAAACATATTGGCATCGAAATTACAGAAGTATATGTTACCTCTCAATAGAGTACATATCCCGATATTGAACTGGTCCATCAAGTTTTACCTCTCTGGCCAAGTGTATCGGCAAATGAATCATGACATCAAAAAATGCTGGAGGAAAACCATTTGAAGTTCACACAATATTATAGAAATTTCAGCCTCAATGATGGCAAGATCTTTAAATGTTAAGAACTGAGAGTATAGATTCTTGAAAATTTTGTCTAAGGCTATAATTGCTTCACACACTTCCTTAGGCAATAAACCACATATAGCAACTGGTAAAATGTCTTGCGATAATACATGATGATCATGAGACTTCAACCCATGTATATTTTTCTCAAGTACATTAACACACCTTGAAATATTTGGTGAAAAGGTATCGAAACCTTCAAATAAGCTAAAAATTCACATAGTTTGAACTTCTACTGAGGGGACAGTGCATAGCATGCTACTGGTAACAAAATATTATCCCCATCCTCAATTGGATGCAACCCTTGCCTAATACCAAGGTCAACCAAATTATATCTACTTTTCAATGTGTCTTTTGTCTTTCCAACAATACTCATCACATTTGATAAAATTTTATTAGACACATTTTTTCTATGTGCATTATATCAAGGTTATGCCTTAACCTAAGACTCTTCCCGTAAGGCAATTGAAAAAAGATAATTTTCTTCCTCCAGTAATAAGCATTGGTAGAAACATTACGCTTTCTCTTTTGTCCTTTACCAAAACTCCCATTGGCTAAATTTTGTAATTGTATAAGTGCTTCATCACCTGCTAAAGGTCTAGGTACGACACCAATTCCACTTTCCCATCAAATAACACCCTATTTCTACTCCAAGGATGATTTGTGGGATGAAAGTGACGATGACCCATATAACACAACTTGTTACGTAAGGAAATCAATTTTGTGTCTTTATGGAAACAAGGTCAAGTAAACTTTCCTTTGGTTGACCATCTAGAAAGATCTCCATATTCAGTAAAGTCATTAATCATCCACATGAGAGCCACACGTATAAGAAAATTATATTTTGAGTGTGCATCATAAGTGTCCACCCCATCCCACAAATATTTCAACTCTTTAATCAATGGTTGTAAGTATACATCAATATCATTGCAAGGAGACTTAGGGCCTAGAATAAGAAGTGTCATCATGAAATATGAATTTTTCATGCAAACCCATGGTGGCATATTATATGAACTAGAATGACAGGCCAAATGCTATGATTGATACTCATATTTCCATAAGGTTGGAATCCATCGCTTGCTAAACTTAATCGGACATTTCTTAATTCATCTGAAAAAGTAGGATAACACTCATTGAAAGATTTCCACTCTATTGAGTCTGACGGATGTCGCATGACACCATCATAAACATTTTCTTCCTTGTGCCACTTCATTTTCTTTGATGTCTACTTTTGCAATGCTAGTCTTTGAAGCCTTGGTTTGATAGGAAAATGTTGCAATACCTTATGAGCTACTTTCTTGCCTTTGTGTTCCTGTGACTTCAATTTAGACTTACCACACTTAGGACATGATTGGGAATTGGCATAATCGCGCCAAAATAAGATAAAATCATTTCGACATGCATCTATTTTTGTATACCCCATCCTAGGTCACGAAGAACTTTCGTTGCTTCATAGAAAGAAATAGGCACAAATGACCCATCGGAAAGAACTTCTTTAAAGAAGGTTAATAACTCATCCATAGATTTGTTGCTCCAATGATTAAGACACTTCAAGTGAAGTAATTTTACAATAAAAGACAACTTTGAGACTTTTGTGCAGCCAGGATAAAGTTCCTTTTAACAATTTGTAGAAATTTGTTGCATTGATATTTGGTTGTTCATTACCCTCTGAAGAATTTATATTATTCTCCACATTTGTATATGCAAAAGCATCGTGAATCATTTCAGTAATGTCATCATCTTCATTGCTATTATCTTCTACTTCATCTCTACGTGTGACATTATAATTTTGAACTCTAGCTAACATTTCTACATACAAGTACCACACTTTATAAGAATCCCAAAAGCTCTGTTTTAATAAGTCTCCTCTTACATCAATTTTTAACTTGAACACTGTGTTCATACACCCTTTACAAGGACATCAAATCATAGTGTTCACCCCGGGTTTACTAAATGCCCAATTATGAAAACCTTCCACTCCATCTCTATACCTATGATCAACTCTATTTCTAATATTTAACCAACTTTTATCCATTCCTACTTTCAAGAAAAAAGCAATTAATTAATTAATTCAATTTTCGTAATGATAAACTTAACAAAAGTAACAAATACAAAAGAGAAAGATCAATTGAGGACCCATCTGGGAATCTGTTCGACTCTTGCTGCACAAAAAGGATTATCCAAAAGAATAAACAACAATTCAAAGTACCAATTTTATTTAAAAGGAGCTTATTTTCAGTGAAAAGTATCCATAAAAAATCATGAATTGCATACAAGAATTATATTTCCAGTAATGTCGATATGTCATAATTTAGCGTAAAAGAAAAAAATTACTAGAACAGAAAATTGCGAGATCATGCGTGGACAGAGAAAACTGGATAAATAAAGTTAAAAATATCAGCAATGAGGAGGCTATGACAAGAATTGAAAACAAATGAGTAGTGATTTTTCTATGGCATACCTAATGTTGAAAATCAAAGAATACACAAATATCAAAGTTTGCTAGAAAGATGTAGACCACAATCCAGCCAAGATTGATCGAAAAATTACCTGAAAAATTCAGCAAAACAAAAAAGAAGCTTAAGTTGTGAGGATATTAAAAGAAAGTAAGTAGGTAAAAATAAAAATACAACATAAATATCAAAAATTTGAATCTAAACGAGGTCTAGTGGATTTAGGAGTGTGAAAAAAAAACATTTACGATGTCCCCGAGCTACTTTACACTAAATGTACAGAATCCCACAAGAAATCGCCAAGGAAATCTCTCTCCAATCCACTAAATAAATAAGAACACATTAGTGACTTGATTGTTGTTATTGTTGCTACGGCAAAGTAGAAAATGGGTCACCAACGCGAGGATGAATGTATTGGCTGACTCTATAGGAGCAGACGTTGGATCCATAGGTGAGGTTGTTTTTGCGACCACGACTTCACAGGGTCGAGGCTTGGTGACCTAGTCACCCTCGCATGTGCAACCACTTCTTTGTAGGATCGAGCCTTTGTTTCGCAAGAGCGGCTGCAGCAGCAGGTGTTGCACCAGCTCTTGTGATTCAAATTCTAAGTTTTGATCGGATTGAAGGCTCTATTTTAACTATAAGTAAAAAGATATCTTAAAATGAATTTGAAAGCCTTGAGACCTAAAAAAAAAGTAATTCTACACCAAACCCAAAATTGCAGAACTAACAAAACCATTAGAACTTCATTTCAAGGCCATTTACTAAAGTTACATACAAACAGATTAAGTCGGCCATGAATTCATACTCTTAAGTCATCTATATCTATATTTAACTTTAGCTAATCTAATCCAGTAAGATCAAGAGCTCAGCATACGTATAGATACAACCAACCTAACACATCAACTGAAATAATAACAATTCAAGAACTTCAGTAAACCAAATCACAAACAAGATTTAATGTCTGGCATTACAAACTCTTAAAACTTTTTAGTAGGTTTCAGACATATTACCATGTATATACACAATCAAGTTCTATTGAAATAATAACAACACAAATAGAACTACAATTTTCTTTTAAAACAACAATTTATGTACATTTTTCTACATCAATATGAACATACAGTTACTTAACAACATCTACAGATCGAGAATTTCAAAAAGAAAAATCTTCAATAAACCCAGAGAAAGAGATAACTCAAAACAACAGTGAAGATTCTGAATCGACAAAATATAAAAAAATAACTAGATGTTAACATGAGTGGTACCTTACAAGCTTTTGAGCAGCTTCAAAGCTTCAAAAACATCAAAATCTTGCACTGCTAATAAAAGATCGAACCGTCCTTCTTAGAACCTTCCAGAAACTTCTGATTTCTGTAGATTTTTGAGAACCTTTTGCTTTAAAACTTTGAAACACTTCAATCTACTAAAGATTTAAGAACGGGTTAAAGAAATAGAAGTAAGATTAGGGAAAAAACCATCTGAAAGAAATTTGAGCACTTACATAAAATAGTTCACATTCTGTGAATTAAAAGCGTTTTAACAGATTTGAGAGTAACAATTTGAAGAATTTCTAAGAAAAGTTGAGCTAATGGAGAGAAATGAAGCGGAAATTTGAGAATATGAGTTTTTGAAAAGAAAAGTTGAGCTAATGGAAAGAAAGAGTTGTGTACTTTTTTATAAGATATTTTCATTTGTTTTCTTTTTAAATTTTTATGTGTGTTAAATTACATTGACTTATTAGGAGCGTCCATGTCGCCACAAAATTCATTTAGATGCGACAATTTTTGGTATTAGTGGGAACAAATAATTGAGAATTAGCAACGACTTTTAGCGGCAAATTAGCGTAACTCGCCACTAAATGTTTATCTATTGTGACGTCCTCATATGTCGCCACTGGATATATAACTTTTGTAGCAACAAATAGGTTTGCCGCTAAATATTGCCACAATAATCCTGTTTCTTGTAGTGTTAGTTGAGTAAACTCAATACGGAATGAAGGGGTCTGACCCAGATGTATCAAAAAATGGAAGAAGAAACAATGGTGAAGACAAAACCCTACCTATTCGGATGTTTGAAATTGATTGATCTGAGAGAGAGAATCCTTTTGAAAATCAAATTAATTTGAAAATTGTAATTGCTAAAAATGTGGAGTGAATTTAGGGAGAGAAAACAAGAGTGAAAAGGGGAATATAAACGTTAGTTTGGTTGCAGAGTCTTATGTATACGAAAGTTTTAAGAATTGAGAGAAATGAGGAATTTATGTAATATTTCAAAAAACTAGGGAAAATGGAGAAAAAGGTAAGTAAAGTTGTGTATATAAGTAATTATTTTAAATATAAATGCAAATAGAAGCCATATAACCACTAAGGGTGGCAAACGGACCGGATTTTGGCCGGTCCGGTCCGGTTACCGTACCGGTCCGTCCGATACCGGTTGAACCGGTAAGGAACCGGTCTATTGGTATACCGGACCGATTCCCGGTTTTTTATCCGGTTGAACCGGTTCGGTAAGAACCGATTTCGGACCGGTCCGATGCGATAAGAACCTGTTTAGTCAGTTTTTCAAATTTTTTATTTATTAAGGTGGACGTTTTATGACCGTTGGGCCCTTCTAGCCGTTGGGCTGGGGCCCAAAACGGTAAACTATCACCCCCCACCCCTTTCTAACCCATTTACACTATAAATATATTCTTTTTTTCCATTTTAAATCACAAATTCACTACTTATACAATCTTATACAATCACTCAAAGTCTCAATTTTAAATCTCTCATAAATTATTAATTATTATATTGTGATATTGAGTTGGAGTTTGAATTTCGAAAGCTACAATACACATCTATCAAATCCGGCTTTGGTTATACGTCTACTTTTACGTAGATGTTTGGTACATTCGTTCCAACTATCAACTTTAATTGTTATTTGTTTATTAATTTAGTTGTTTTATCTCTTTTATTATATTATTTTGCTTGTTTTTCTCATAATATTTAACTATTTTAAATTTTAACATGAATTCGGAAAGAAATAGTGGTAAAAGACCAATGTCGGAATTAAAAAATAAAAAGGGAGGAGTAAGTAGTTCTTGTTCTAAAAATTTGCCACCTAGATATTTAGTTAATACTAATGATTATACTTGTGTTAATGAAACTTTTTTTACGTCACCAAGACCTATTGAATTTAATTCTGAAAATGAAGTAGATCATGAGTCTTTAAATAGACATTAAACTAATTTTAAGGAAGAATTAGAAGAAGAAGTAGAAATAAATGAGGAAGATGAAGAGACCCCTACCCCGACTTGTCCGGTTACTGAAGTCTCCCCTTTGCCTACTTTTTCAAATGTCGCCGTCTTACGTGTTAAAAGATCGTTAATATGGAAATTTTTGGTACAAAATGAGGCAAAAACCATATAGATTCAAATAAGATGATACAATGCAATATGGTCAATGCATAAAAGTAGATGCTCGATAAAAACCTTGAGTTGTCTGAAATGATACCTCAGACTTGTCAACATATTTAATGCAAGAGAAATATAACATGAAATTCAATCTATGGGTCGTCGTGGAGTACCTTGTCGAGCTTATAAGTCAGTACAAATAGATTTCGTTTTCATCCAAAACTTAATAAAATCAAGTATTTTCCTCGAACTCGAACCTCGAACCTCGAACATGAACCAAAAGATTTTAGAGTATTTTTCATTTTAGGCATTAAGACCCCAGTATTGTTACATTTCCTCAAAAATCCAGTCAATCTCTAGTAAAACAACAATCCGCTCAACAAGTGAAAAATCTTAGTAACATCATTTAAGTACCTTAGATACAACCTTTCCCCCCGTTTCCAGAAACAAAAACACCGAATGCAGATTCCATACTCACGATTACATACAAAAATACAGTCACCTCAATCACATTACACAACATTCCATGTAACACCCGAAACTCCAGCTAGTCCAAATCCAAGACCGTAGGCGAAAATAATACAACAATAAAGTAATAAATGATCGAACATAACTAAAAAAGGCACCAAAACAACCAAATTAATCAGAAGTGCATATATCTAAGTTACATGTCCTAGAAGCATTCTAAGGATTCTATAACAACAATCATAGATAAGGATGAGCCTAAATTAAGGCTTATTGGTTAAACGCTATGATAAATAATCCAAAAATTGTCAAAACTATAATGTAAGGATCATGCAAACCTAAAGTCTTATCCTACAGACGTCCTAACGGATCAATACTATACAAAGAATATACACTATCTAAATAAGACAAGTCTAAAAAGAAGAAATCATAACCTACCTTGAGTTTAATTGACAACCGATTTCACCTTCAAAATCCCCTCCAAATCGCCAAGTCTTGATCACCTCCAATCCATAGGTCCAAGTATGTAGAATAACTCGTAGGTCCAATATGTAGAATCCAAGTCTAAGTTTATAATTTCATCAAGTCTTGATGGCCTCTACGGGTCCCTTCTAGGGCCCGTAAACCACTCTATGACTTGTCATGTTCATTTGTAGGTCAAATATTTGAGACTTTATGTTTTTCAAAACTCAAGCCAATCCTATGATTGCCTACCTACGACCCCTGTAGGACTTCCTATGGTTGGTATAACCACTAGGTCACAAATGTTATCGCTTTGGGCCCAAAAAAAAACATATACATATTATTCAAAATCATATGTAATTTAATATTTTTATTAAATAAAATATGTAAGAAGTATAAAAAAAAAATAGAATAGCGGTAAGTTTTCCCCACTTTTCTAAGGGAATGAAACATTTTCTGAAACTACTTTCCTTTAGTGGAAAATTGTGTTTTCTTATTTATCTCCTAAAAATTTAACCTTATATTAATATTTATCATACTAATCTTTTTATTTTCTATTTTATTATTTTTATTCTCAATATTGAACTCTCTTATTAAAAAAATGATTTATTGTCGCTCACAAGTTCAAAAAAAAAGGAACAAAATTTGTTTTTGAGTATCTTCTTCAAAATCTTAAGAAGTGCAATAAACAACCAGTATATTGAAGGAACGCAACACCATTTCAACATTATTATGTCAACTTATCAAATCTGGAGTTTTTCTTATTCTAACTTTATTTTATAATTTTTCTTGAACTTTTGTTATTGTTGATACTATTAGTTAGTAAGTATATATATTCTCGTTTTAGTTATTATTAAGAGAACAATATAAGTAGAAGATGATGATTTAATAGAAATACTCAATCAAATAAAAAAGACATAATTATTTTTCTAATGCATATATTGCTTATAGAATAATGTTAACAATTCTTATAACTATTGCCTCGACCGTAAGAAGTTTTTCGAAACTAAAATTGATAAAATCTTATCTAATATCACCAATGTGAGATTGAATGCATTAGTTATATCATCAATTGAAAATGAATTACTAAGACAAATCAATTAGAAACAACAATTAATGACTTCACCTCCAAAAAGACAAGAAAAATAGATTTAAATAGGTATATACATGATTTTTAAAAAAAAATAAAAATAAAAAAAATAATAGGACTGTTTTGTCTTTGGCCCCAAATCTTGTTGAGGGCGTCATGGATGGGTTCATCCAAATTTAATTGGAAAAGAATCTGTGAACCATTCAGGATAATGAAGAATTGAACCCAGTGGCCCACATTTTTTAATGGTTAATATAAGTGAGAGTTGAGAACAAATATGAAAAATGACCCATAAAAGTAAAATAAGTGAGGAAATAAATTTTGAACATAGACACACAACTACTACTTATTAATTTTAAAAAAAAAGAATAGGACCACAGTCTTCACAAAAAATGTGCACCACATATATGGAAAAGAAAATAAATATTGCAGCAAAAAGAGAAATCTCTCCATTTAAACATTAATAATATAAAGTTAATTTTAGAAAGAAAAAAAACATTCTCTTTCATTTTAGTCCGGATCAAAATTATGTCAGCTTTGTAAAGAAGAAACTTTTCAAGCCTGTTGTATGTGCCTAGTAATTTACATTGAATAATACTGTGTCTTCGGGCTGAAATAGTAAACAACTAATTTTTGGACACGTACTTTGCACATATATTTTATGTGAATTTTTATAAATTTGTTAGGATTTATGAAAATGTATATGTAGAGAGTAATAAAATTCAGTACTTACGAATTGACTTTTTATAATATGACAAAAAAATACCAAATGAGGTGTATTTTGATATTTAAAATTAATTTCTTCTAAACATCTAACTGTGAATTTTAAATTTTGTTATTAGTTAGCAAACTTTCAATAACAAACTAATGACTAATTTGAGCTCAAATAAAAATATAAATTTTATAAGTTTAATAGGGAGAAAATACAAAATAATATAGAAAAGAAAAATATAATGTACACATTCTTCTTAGGACTGTAATCATAACGATATTGATCAAAAGGAAAATATAGAATTCGTAAAGTATTTTTCAAATTCATGTTGTCTCCTTCTTCCATATACCCTTCTTCATCTTGATAAAGTAAAGCATGAATCAAATAATATAATACTGATATAAGCACTTCACTAATTCAACTATAAAATGAAAATGATAACCTTGAGTAGAGATCACATGAAATAAAAAAAAAGGATTTATATAGATAAAACTAGAGGTACATCAAAAGATATCTTAAAATTTTAAATTCGTTAATATTTGGAGGTTATGAACATAAAAAGTGTGAGAGTTATAGATCTGGAGAGTAACAATTGAATAGGCGACTAAATATAAGATCTGGAGGTGAACATTTCAAGAAAATAACAAAAATAATAATCATAAATGAAAGGGTATAAATTGCATTATTTTAAGAACTAATAGTAACAAATGTATAACACAAATAACAAATACATAACACATTGTATATAAATATTTTTTAAAAAAGAATTTGAATGTATTAAGCTTCTATTCATTTAGTTCTAAATAATGAATATTACACCTATTTTCTATTGAATTTAAGATATTTAATAATAACTATTTGGGTTATGAATTTGAAAAGGCATAAAAATAATAGAGATTATTAAAAATAAGAGTAATGAAGATGATAAGGCACAAGATCAATGAATATAGGTATTGTAAATGAATAGCTGTAGTTATGTAGTTGATTTTAAATGAAAAAGTAATTATTTAAAATAATTTTAAGAAAATAAATAAATAGGTAAGGGATATTTTCCTAAACTCAACTTTTGACTGAGATTTTATTCCACTTATATATACATTGATGGATTTTCCTATTGGAAACTTGTATTTCTCATTCACAAATCCATCTTTTTTTATGCTACTAACTCTCAGTTTGGTCCTACTTTTCTTTTATTTTGTTACTAAAAAAATGAAAAAGAAGATTTCTTCCATATCCATGATTAATGGATATTTCAAGTAGAAGAGCTCACCTATTGTTTCACATTTGAATTTCTCTTACATTCTACGTTCCCGAAATGGATCCTATCAAATATTTCACATTTTCTATGATTATCTCTATTTCAGGTATTCGGGGAATCCTCCTTAATAGACGAAATATTCCTATTATGTCAATGCAAATTGAATCAATGTTGTTAGCTGTGAATTCAAACTTTTTGGTATTTTATGTTTCTTCGGATGATATGATGGGTCAATCATTTGCTTCATTGGTTCCAACGGTAAGAAGTTCCCGGAGTTACGAAGGAAGCTTCGAGCTCATATTGGTCATGGATTGGGAACGGGAATTGAACTCTATGAGATCGAATGATATACATATATATATATATATATATATATGTATATGTAGATATATATATATATATATATATACACACAGAGAGAGAGAGAGAGAGAGAGAGTCAAATTTTAGAAAACTTTCTCTAATCTAATGACTTTGTATATGTAGTTCCATTTTGTCATGGTATTATCGCTATGTTACTCAAACTCTTCAACAAGGTCAACGGATCATACGTGTCAAATTCTCAAAATAGTGTAATTTTTGGTCACAGTGTTTACGGTGAGCTTATCTTTGGTTAGATGGCAATTGTATTATAGGATCTTGTCGTGATTAGGTTGTTTGGGCTAGCACTTTCAAGTTTGTTTTCTTGTCTCAGTCTCTTAATCAATGTAACATATTCCTTCAACATTGTTTACCTGTACTACCATGTGATATCTCTTCGTTGGGTACTTGTGTTGTACTTTTACTTACTTGTTATTTATACTTGCACTGTAGGAGCTCATTCGGCCTATGTCTACTAAAAATGCTTGTTTGTATTTATACTACACCTCTGCACCCTGCAGATCATACTAAGATCTTGGCATTAATATGGATCATGTGCAAAACAACTTTTAGGGTTCGGAGATTGGGTTAGCTCCCAACACTCAGAGTTGTCGATTTCCCCTATTTTGCCTTGGACTGAACATCTTGTATTCAGACACTATTAGTATATATTTTCTATTTGTAAAAGTCTCGTACTCCTGTTCTAATTAACATCATGTGGGTTTGTTTTGTTCTGTATATACATGTTTACTTCTCCTTCTTCTTTTTGTTGTATTGTTCCCTGCTTCCCTTATGTACATCAATATACCATTACAGTTGATTTAATATAAAGACTTAGTAGAGATAAATTTAAATGGACGGTGTTCATTTTACACACTCATTTTAGATAAATAATACTAAAATGAACATTGTCCAGTTATGATGTTTAAGTAAAATATTATGCCAATTTGAGTTGGCCACCGATGGATTAAGCCTCGATTTAATATAAAGACTCCAGGAGAGATAAATTTTAATCTAAGCATAGCGTGTAAGACTATATTTGAAAATAAAAAAATGACCAAATTCCCCCATCTTCCCCCTTTTAACCTATTATCGAACTTTTAACACTTTTTTTCACAATTTTCTTTTGGTCCTACGTGCACATTGACAAAACATATCCATATGGATTAAATGACAAATTATGTCATGCTATCTCATTTTAAAGTCATGTCATTAAACACACACAAAAAATAAAAAAAAATAAAAGTCAAATAGAAAGGGTTTTGACCAATTAAAAAACAAATTATTTTGAAGATTTCACCTCCCACCCACCCCCTCCTACCTTGATCATCTTCTTCATAAAGAATTTCTCACCACAACACAATCATCTTCTTCAGATTTCTCCTTTTCCATTTTCTTTTTGACCATTTCCTTATATAGTTATCTTCCCCGCCATATTCCTCCATTTTCATGGTTTTTTCGTAATATGCACTTGATTTCATCGTCTTCTTCACCATACCTTTCTCCTATTTCTTCATTTAATTTGGTGTTTAGAATTGTAAATATGAAATTTGATAAGTTATAATGGCGATGTGATTGTATTAAAATCATGATTATATTGTAAAAAAATTTTATAATTAAATTTTATTTTTCATTTTTTTTTAAAAAAAAGGCTTACATTCTTAAAGTTGTTTTGCTGAGCAATAAGTACTATTTCGAGTTTTTTATATGCAAAATTTATCTTGGCATCAACTGGTGAGGTCAAGTATGTATTGTGTTCAATAATATTAACATTTTGTTTTCCCAACACAAATAATAGAAGTTTTGTTGGGTATGTAGCAACAATTGATGGGAAATAGATGAAAAGAGAGGAACTTGAAAAGTTGAGAACTTGAAGAGTTGGGAACTTGAAAAGTCCTCTTACGCTTTAAAAAAAAGGCATTTGTCCCTCATTGGTGGTGGAAACAAAAATAAGAGAGTTTAAATATAGAAACAGTCCTATTAATTGTTAAAAGGGTTGGAAAGAGGGACCCCCCTCACGTCGTCGTTGTCGTCGCTCGCTCGGCTCGGTTTCGACATTAGAAAATGATCGATCGTGAGATTATTTTTTGGACAAAGTTTGTTTTAATTATTTAATTAATAATTAGATTGAATGATCAAAACGTTTTCAATTAATTAGTTGATAACAGAAACGTTTTAAATTATTTAGTTGAAATTAATCGAAACATTTCAAATTTTTAGTTGATTAACCCGACCCGACTCGGATCCGTGTGCAACCCGTTTGATTCAAAAACATTCCTATTTTATTTAAATTTCCCGCCATTTTGGAAATTACCATTCTTAAAGGTTGCAGCATTCAGGAACAGTCAGTACCATTTGAAAGGTTGCAAACTTTCGTTAATGGTCGTGTAGATTCTTAAAGGGTTGCAACATTTCGGAACTTGTTCCTCTTGCCTATAAATACAATTCATTCTTTAGAATTTTTTCTTGCAAATTTTTTGATTTTCTTCTTCTTCTTCTTCTTCTCCTGCACAAAAAATTTTTCTTCGTGTACTTTACTGTTTTTGAGTGGTTCGCTGACACTAGAGTTTTCAATTCTATACGTTGGTGATTGAGATTATTTACCCTGGGAGGACATTCCAAATCAAACCTCGGATACTAGAGGGGAATAATTTCCTTAAGGGGATACTGTGAGTTCAGTGGACTTGATTTTTTTTCCTGTTAAATTTTTTTTTCTAGATTTTGGTATGTGTTTTACAGATTTTAGTTTTTGTGAATTAAATTTTTGTTCTTCTTTCTTAACGATTCAGTAAATTTTGATTACTTTGTGTTTCTGTAAAATTTATTAGAATCAGTAATTCTTGCTTTTTCTAACACAGATTTGCAACAATCTTAATATAAAATTCACTTTGTTTCTGGTGGAGGCAAAAATTTTTGTGATTTTATACTCCTTGAAGCCTGCAATTATAATTTATTACTTACTAAGACTATACCGACTTTTGTTTATCAAAAATGACAAACAACAGTGTTATAGTGGTTGTTGCTGGATCAACCCGAACTGTTGTACCACAAGTAGAGAAACCATGTAAATTCACTGGTGTGAATTTCAAATGATGGCAACAACGGGTATTTTTTTGCCTTACCACTCTTGGTCTGCAGAAATTTACCAGTGAAGAAACTCCAGTGTCTGCTGCTGATATGCATGACAGAGAAAAATTCATGATTATTGAAGCATGAAAATTGGCAGACTTCCTATGTAAAGGCTACATTTTGAGTGATTTAGAGGATGACTTATATAATGTCTATAATGAAATAATATCTTCAAAAGAGTTGTGGGATGCACTTGAGAAGAAATATAAGACAGAAGATGCATGCTTGAAAAAGTTTATGGTCACAAAGTTTTTAGACTATAAAATGATAGATAGTAAAATTGTTGGATCACAAGTGCATGAACTTCAACTTATTCTCCATGATTTGGTTGCTGAAGATATGGTAGTAAATGAAGCTTTTCAAGTGGCTGCAATAATCGAGAAGTCGCCTTCTTGGTGGAGCGACTTCAAGAATTATCTAAAGCACAAGCGTAAAGAAATGAAGCTTGAAGATCTTGTGATTCGGCACAAGATTGAGGAAGATAACAAAAACGCCGAAAAGAAGTCTTGTAAAAGCTCAACAATCATTGGAGTTAATTTGTTAAAGAAGCTCCTCCCAAAGACAAAAAAGAGAAAGAAATCCAACAAGCAGATGTCAGAACATGCCAAGAAGTAATTCAAAGGCAACTGTTACAACCGTGGCAAGGCTGGTCATAGGTCTTCTGATTGTCATGCTCCAAGAAAGGACAAAGACAAATGCAAAGGCAAAAGTCGAACAAACATTGTGGAAGAGATGGAAGATGCAGATAACTTGCGTGCAATGATCTTGGAGTGTAACTTAGTTGGAAATCCCAAGGAGTGGTTTCTCGACTCAGGTGTCACTCCACTTATTTTCTCTACGAAAGAAGCCTTTGCAACGTACACTCCTGCTGAATACGATGAAGATTTGTTCATGGGAAATACAGTAACAACAAGGATTGCATGAACTGGGAAAGTAATGTTGAAAATGATATCTGGCAAGGTGTTGACTTTGGACAATGTTCTGCATGTCCCTACTATTAGGAAGAATTTAGTTTCTGTTGCACTACTCGTTAAGAATGGGTTTAAGTGTGTCCTAGTTAGTGATAAAGTTGTAATAAGTAAGAATGAGATGTTTGGATGAAAGGGCTACCTCAATGAGGGTCTTTTAACTGATGTAATGGTTGTTGACAGTATTAATAAGAATTCTTCTTCTGTTTACCTATTGGAGTCAAATAATTTATGGCGTGCCCATTTGGACATGTAAATGACAAAGCCTTGCGAAAATTGGTTACTCTAAAAGTGTTGCCTGACTTTAAATGCGATAAATCGATATGCGAAATTTGTATGGAAAGTAAGTCCTTATAAGCTTGTTGAAAGAAATTCCAAAACTTTAGACTTAATTCACACATATATATTCCATATGAAGTTGACACCATCTCGGGGTGAGAAAAAGTATTTTATAATTTTTATTGACTACTTCACTCGATTTTGTTAAGTATATTTGCTTAATAGTGAGGATGAAGCAATTGTTGCATTTAAGCAATACAAAAATGAAGTGGAGAACCAATTGAATCTAAGGTGGAGAATATGAATCTCCTTTTGGCAGAGATATGTTTGGAATATGTTATTAATCATCAAACTACTACACCCTATACACCACAGTCAAATGGTTTGGCGAAATGGAAGAACAAAACATTAGGAAATGATGAATGTCTTGATGATCAATTCTGATTCACCGCGAAATGTTTGGGTGGAAGTCATCCTTACGGCTAATAAGATACTCAATAAGGTATCCCATCGAAAAACACAATCAATTCCACTTGAGTTGGGAAAGAAAGGAAATCCAACTTGAAATATTTCGAAGTGTGGGGGTGTTTATCTAAGGTAGAGGTTCCTTTACCAAAGAAGGTTAAAATTGGACCAAAAACAGTACACTGTGTATTTATTCGATATGCTGTGAACAGTAAGGCCTGCCGTTTTTTGGTTAACAAATATGATAATCCTGAGATTCATGTTAATATGATAATTGAGTCAGATAAAGCAGAGTTTTTTGAAAACATATATCCGTATAAAACTGAATATGAGTCTACAAGTGAAAGACCTAAACGGCCACGAGAAGAAATAATGGAAAATACACTAACTAGTGAGGATCCTAGGCGTAGTACTGACCAACCAACGGAAACCTGCTTCTTGTGGACCAGATTTTGTGGCACTATTGCTTGAAAATAAGCCTCAAACATTTAAAGCAGCTATGTCTTCGTATGAATCAATTTATTGGAAAGAAGCAGTCAATAGTGAGATCGAATTAATATTTAAGTAACCACACTTGGAAATTGGCTGCTCTTCCTCCATGAAATAAACGTTTAGGATCACAGTCAATCTTTAAAAGGAAAATGAAACCTGATGAGACTATTGACAAATATAAGGCTAGATTGGTAGTCAAAGGGTACAGAAAAAAGGAAGGTCTGGACTACTTTGATACATAATATCCAGTAACAAGGATAATATCAATTAGGATGTTAATAGCACTAGCAGCAATGCATGAGCTTAAAATCCACCAAATGAATGTAAAGACAGCCTTCTTAAATGGAGAGTTGGAGGAAGAAATTTACATGGAACAATCTGAAAGTTTTATAGTTCCTGGTAAAGAAAAGAAAGTGTGCAGACTTGTGAAGTTACTTTATGGACTCAAGCAAGCACCCAAACAATGGCATGGTAAATTTGACGAAACAATGTTGGCAAATGGATTCAAGATTAACGAATGTGATAAATGTGTTAACATTAAAAACATTATGAATCATGAAGTCATTGTTTGTTTGTATGTTGATGACATATTAATAATGAGTAAAAATATTGACGATATAAATGCTACTAAGCGCATGTTGTCCAGCAAGTTCGATATGAAGGACTTATGAGTTGCAGATTTGATCTTAGGGGTCAGGATTATCAAAATTCCCTAGGGACTAGCATTATCTCAATTCAATATATTAAAAGAGTATTGGATAAGTTCAAGTACATGAATTTCAATGTTGTCAAAACTCCAATTAATTTAAGTCGTACATTTCAAAAGAATGAAGGTCAAAGTGACTCTCAATTGAAATATGCCAGAGTATTGGGAAGTTTGATGTATATTATGAATTGTATGTTGACACCTAATTTTGACCCTTCTCGATAGTAATTAACAAGCAAGCTTCGCGAGCTTAAATAGTTTAAAATAATTAATTTTTGAAAGAAAAAAATAATAATAATACTAAATAAATAAAATTTTAGATTGCAAGTTATTTTAAATAAGGTTTCGACATGTTCATATTGATTTCGCTAATGTATATGTCTTACATAGTTATTTGTATAATTATTCAAATTTTATCAATATTCAAAAAATAATAATAATGATAGTTATATTTTGTTTTATACGTATTTGGTTAATTTTTTTAGCTTATATTTTTAATCTTTAGTTTATTTTGAATTAATTATTTTATTTTGTTAACCTTAATAAGTTTGTTAATTAATTATATTAATTTGTCTTATTTTGAAATTTAATTAAATTGGCCAATTACAAGTTAAATTCACTAAATTGGCAGCATTATTAACTAAAAGACCAAATATGGGCTCCTCTTTGTTTTCTGAATTTCAGCCAGCCCAAACGCATATGCATTTTCCCAAAGACGCGCCTCACGATATACACGGCGTGGGAGGAGATTCAACGCGCCAGACGACTTTGTTATTTCCCTTAAACATACTCATCTCCGTACGATGGCAACTATCGCAGCAGGATTTTCAGACGCGAATCGTCCTTGCCATTACAAGGTGGAGCCACGTCAAAGCAAGGGAATTTGGGATTGATCCCAATTGTCTATCTCTTTTCCTTTTCTAACTTGTTGTCCAACTTTCTGTAAAGGGTTTGATTCCATTCTGGTGCTAATTTTTTGGTTTTCATATTTCAAATGGGATAAGGGGCTGATTTGTTAACTTCACCTTTGTGAAACCCTAATTCTTCCCCCTATATAATATCCTTTAATTGTGAATAAAGGGCATTTTTTTGGACAAAAGGAAGTTATCTCTTTTAGCCGAAGTCTTTTCTTTTGTTTTGGAAAGAGTTTACAGATAGATAGCTCACAAAAAGGAGAAAAGAATCGGAGTTTTTATTTTGTTTTGAGATTCTAGGTGGAAGTTTTAGGCAAGAAACAGAGAAAAAAAAGGGGCTCGGGAGTTGAAACCTTTTACCTTCGGTTGGAAAAAATTGAGCTTTTTGTGATTTTGTTTTTGCCTTTCGCTCGCTGTCCCAGTTCGCTGCACACGAAAAAGTAAACTCGATTTCAATTCCAATTCCTTGGACGTGTTGTCTGATAATCCGTGTTCGCTTTTGATTGGAGTCCGTTGCTGTTTTTCTCTCATCCCTATTTTCATTATTTTCGATTTACTACTAATTATGTGACAACCATGATTAGATGGTTTGTAGTTTTGGTCGCATGAAATATGAGGTATGTTCCTATGTATGTGATTTGCGTGAACTGCATTGGTTAGCGGGTTCAAGGATTTGTTCCTGCCCATCAAATAATTTATAATATATGTATGGCATCGATTTGTTATCTCATGTCTAATATTACAGTTATGCTATGATTTACTAGTTATGCAAAAATGTTCCTCTTGCTGATTTTATTTTTATTTATATAGGATTCAGATTAGTGCTGGTTTAAAATAAGCTTGTTGTTCTACATGTTAATAGCTAGTTGTATTGCTTATCATCGCCTGTACCTTATTTTTCTTGTTCGGTTGTTGCAAATCTAATTTGGGGAGGGGAGATTATAGCTTCTACAAAGTATAATGTTTCGTATGAGTTTCATTTAGATCCTAATATCATGATTCTTCTTTTGATTGGGAAATTCAAATTGTTTTGTTTCATGTTTAGTTAGGTTGTGTAATTTTCCCTGATGTAACCAAGTTATTTTAAGCATGGTTTCACTTTCAAATTGTCTCTGTCCAGCTACTGTATCCCATATAGCGTGGATAAGTCTGAAAGTTCATTTAAAATATTCCTAGCATGATATTTTCCTTTAGATCTCAAGTGCTTTGATCATTTTGTTTATTTACAAGATTTGGCCATTGTTTGTCTTGTTCCCTTAGGGAAATTTTGTCATCTTAAAGTGTTCCTTAATGATTATTGTGGTCCTGCTGTTTGTTTGCAACGGTGCAATGTCATATAGTTATAAGCTAGGGAGGATTTGTTACAGAGTTTAGAAAATTGTAAATGGTTCATTGTTTTGTTGACTGCAAGAGTATTAAATCTGCTTAGTTATGATTATGGTATTAGTGGTCTAGAATCACTAAGGTCATTTATGTTAGTTCGAATCTCTCTGTGATTCGTGTGTTTTATTACCGTACCCCAATCTAAAGTATGATAGCATATGATCCTATTCCTTTTGGGGATTTTTTTGATATTTTAATTGTGACCTGTTACTCACCTCATATTTATTTATTCCTTTATTTATTTATTTTGCATGAAAATTTTGTTCCAGTCCTCGTGGACTTCATTCTATTCCCGCATTTTTTAGAGCCGTAAGGGCCCAACTTCCCTTTGTCCAAGTCAATCCCACTCTAAAATTGACGTACAGGTCCCGAGTTGGAAGGATTCGAAAATCAAGAAGACGGATATTTGAAGAAGTTGGACCAAATAGGCCCATTTTACCTATTCATTCTTTATTGTATTTTGTTATTTTTTGGGTCTAAGCCCTTGTCGTCTTCTATTTTCTGTTATTATTGTATGTTTAGTCTAGGACAAGTACAAAAAAAGTGGTCCTAAAGGCCCAAAATGAAAATGGGTTTGGGTCCAATCTCTCTCTCTCTCTCTCTCTCTCTCTCACACACACACACACACACACACACTCTCTCTCTTATTTTCTTAGTTACTTGTTATTTTTATCATTAATTTTAGGCTTAAAGACCCAAATCTCTGCGAGACGCTATTTTTAGTTTAAACAACTTAATTAAGTCGATCACGACTAAAGGAGTTTAAATAGCAATAAATAAATTTTGCAAGTCAATTTTGAATAAGATGATAAATTAAATATTTCATTTCTCAAACAACTTCTTATTTTAGCTAAAAAATTAAGTTAAACATTTTAGCCAAACTAAATTAGTTGTCGGATAACCGCAACTAAGCGGACATTTTAGGTGCTTTCAAAACCTTCCTAAGACGTTAATAGGAATCCCTGAACCCTTTTAAAGTTTTCAATCGATTTTTCTGTTTAAGTCTTTTGAAAACATAGTTTTTTTTTTATTTTTCTTTTAAAAAATTAAGTGGCCACTCTAATAAAAGTCAAAAACTTATAAAAACAAATATTTTTCCTTTTTTATAAAACAGAAATAGCGACTCCGCTGGGTATTAGGAGGATTTTAACCTTAAAACTAACTCTATTTGTCTATGTGGTATATTGCTTATTTGTTTACTTTATCTTATTATTGAGATATTGTTGCATTTCATAGCATTCTTCCGCCAACGGAAAATAGTTTGCATTAGGAAAACGGAAGTTACATGGCTTTCCACGGCATCTTTCAGAAATACACACAAATTTCATTTGGAAGTATCAAACGAATAGTTGGATTGCGGTCATCCGATGTCTTTTGTTAGCTTCACCTCGTTGTCTGTCCGACTCGGGTAACCGTCACTTTGAAACAAATTCTAGTAAGCCTAAGATAGAGCGAAACTCAAACCAAACTTAAGAATTAGCCTAAGACGGCTTAATACCGAAGGCGTATTAAGTCCATTAGTTGAAACCGCCAAAACTGTGTCCAAGGTCTCTGACCTCACGACACATTATTTTTCTTGACATTAGAATGATGTACATGGGAATGCTAATGTGGGGTGGGTAAAGTTAACTAGTTTCTGTTCTGTAGGTATGGACCGATTCCCAAAGTTTGACATGATTATATAAGCACCACTTCAACTCAAAATGTAGTATAATGATCTCGACAGGGATCATAGAAAAACCCTCAACAAATACGTGGGTGCGCTAACCGAATTGATCAACATGAATGGTTGGCCAGAACTGATTGAGATTCTAATAGGTATTGGGATAATGAAAGAATGTGTTCCAATTCAGAACCACGGAGATTTCCCCGACTATCAAAGATATTCGAGATTGCATCGACTCAGTGGGTACTGGGATAGAAAGAAAGGCAAGAAAACAAGAGGATATTTTCATCCCTAATAAACCTTCCACAAAAAATATCGCAGACTGGCTCGGTTTGGGGAAAGATTTTGTCTACTGGTGTCAGGAATCCCACATATTATTAACAGACATTTATGTCAGATTTGGGCACGCAAGCTTCTATGCCACTTATAACCAAGAGTTTAGGGTCTCCTACAGAGAATGAAATGAAATTCGTCCTCTAGCATTTTCCATAGCGTTGTTGGGAACGATGGTCTTCCCACATGGCCCAAGTCTGAGCATCAACATTCGAGTTATAACACTCACGCACACTCTATTCAAAGGGTACGAGAACTAAGGGCAAGTGAAAAACTATCCTATTGCCCCAGTCATATTGTCTGACATGTACCGAGCCCTGGGAAAATGTAAAGAGGGGCATCTATACTTCCAAGGGTGAAACCTACTCCTTCAGTGGTGGGTTCTGAGTCACTTGGCAAAGGGGGATGGGACTCAGGATTTGCATACTCTCGATAACAAGAACACCCTTAAAGATTTGAATAACATGTTGTACTGGGCAAATCTGGATAATAAGAGAACTAGGAGAATATGGGCTCAGATCTTTTCCAAATTGAGAGAAGAAGATCTCCAAAGGATGCTTGACCGTTTTATCTCAAAAGAAGTCGTTGTAGAGGGTCGTAGACAATTTGTGCTTCCTCTACCAGGTATTCAGGGAATCCGCCCTTATGCACCCTTTAGAGTCTTGCGACAGTTTGGGAGGATGCAAACTACACCCCGAGAGGCGTACTATGGCACCTATGTATACGATATTAGGGATGACAGAGTACACGAAGCTTAAGAAATGCTGAGGGAATGGAAATGTGCCAAACAGATGGATAAAGACACCATTTCCCCAGACTGATTCAATGTCGGATATGATGAGGGTTACAAAGTTTGGCTGCGACATAACATACTAAGTATCTCCTCACCAATCCCACACATTTTTTACAGCGTAACAGACCAAAAGGCCAAAGCAGTGGTCGAGATGAGAGAAGTAAAAAGGGAATCCCAATAAATGTACGTCAAGTTTGTTGAGAATCGAGAGGCTCTTGAGAAAGCAAATCAAGAAGTGGAAAAGCTGAGACGTGGTTATGATGAGTTGACTCATGGGTCAAAGATAATATTGAGAGGATGCGATACGAAAGCTGGGATGACAAATGACGCCTGGGTGAAGGATTCTTGCTAATGCTACAATATGTTCAACAATACAAGACTAAGGAAGGTAGTGAAGGAGCAGGATCGCCAGGGAAAACATAGTGGATTTCGCCTCTGTGCGAGTTTTTTATATGTATTTCTGTCATTTTCAACCTTTGTGTGGGCTTGTATTTATTGTACTTTCGTACATTTAAATAGCCCCTGTGTGGATTTGTCTTTATATTTTGTTCTTTTATTTCCCCTGTGAACATTAAGTATTATTTTGTGAAATTTGATTTGGGGATTGATTATTTGGATCAAATTCATGTGTACATCATTCAAATGCGTTAGGCCTACCCTTTGCACAAAAGGGTCCCCTGTATATATAGGACGCGATGTATGTGTGTTTTAACTGCTTATGTGCTATGTTTTTGTGAATGAGGATATCGTAAACCCACTCTTATCTAGAAATTTCCAGAATATATATGCACAAGTCACTACTACAAAATGTCCGACCAAATTTTCCGAGTCTTGAGTTTCTCACCCCAAAAATACCTCTCACACTCCAAGTCCTAAATCTGTACCCTACTGTCTCAAGAAAATCAAGATCACTGCTATGGACAAAGTAAAGAGCATCCAGACTGAGCCAAGTGAAGAAGAGAAGATCGACACACAAAAGCAGCTCGGAAAGCGATTATATGACTTACTATTTCTTCCTGGGAGCCCCCAGGAGGAAATCAATGAAGAGAGTTATGAGGAAGCACTTGCCCGCAAACCCTCTTTTGAAGGACGTCTGGCAAAAGGAGACAATAAAATTTCTCTTGAAGCATATCCGAAGGAATACCGAAAAAGGATAGAGGCTATTTTGTGCACCCTCATTTTTGAGCATTATCGATCTAGACGTATGTTGGAGCCCGTAGAAAGAGCATCTCCCCAAGTGGGATCAAGGGACCGCCACAAGACTTGTGAGTGTCATTCCAACAAGAAAGGGCATACGATAGAAGAGTGCGTAGAGTTTAAGAATGTAGTCCGTCGTTTGTTCAGTATGGACAGTACTCCGAACACTTGGGTTGATGGCATCCTTCATGTATGTGATGAATCGCGGCTGGGCATACCAGTCACAGAGAACACCATATTCTATCGTTGCTCATTCACGCCTTTCAAGATAACGATGATGGAAATCTACTCAGAATTAGCTCAGAGTGGAGTCTTCACCTATTTCTATAGAGGCATGGACATGTCGTATTCTCTTGAGTACGAAGTTTGGAAGCGTTATCCCTATTACAATGCCACAGACCACAACATTGAAAATTTTCTTAACTTTTGCCACGACCTCGAATCCCTCGTCAACATGGGAAAGATTTAAGTTGAGTTCGTTCCCCCTGGCTGAGATGACGTAGAGAAGAAGAATTACTAAGATGTAGTCATCATTTCAGCTTTGTTGTTGTGTTTCAATTTCCGTTGTATCTGTCATGAATGATCAAAAATCAATATTTATTTTTTATTCGATCTACGTTGGTCCTGAATTCTCCTTGTGAGATACTTAGGCAGCTTGTCAAGGCCCGACCCCTATCTTTTAAAATATTCATTCTCCCCCTTTCATGTTACAAAAAGATACAAAGAACAAATCACCGGGCATCAAAGAGCAGCTACAAGAAGACCCAAGCTCAACGTGGTTTAGCCTTTCTGAGATAATGTCAAACTAAAACAAGCAAACTCCTGCTTGCTAAGAAATTATTTTCGTCCTTATTTGTGGGTTGAAGATATCCTCAAACGAAGCAACTTGTGTGTTTATCTGCTCTCTCTGTGTAATATTATGCATTTTGTATTCTGAATCTAAACTGACAAATCTGTCTTTGAGTTGTTTTCCTTCCCAGGAACTTTAAAACTGATCTGTGTCGATTAAGCTGGTAGATCATCCCTATTTTACCAAATCCAAGGGTCCCGCAGATTCTTTTCCCAGACAAGACTAAGACAAAGGAAAAAAAGTTATGAGAGACAGTAACAAAGAAGTAAGTCTCACTGCGTTGTGGTGGCTCAACCCACCATAGCGGACCAGAACAAATTGATTTTGCAACTGACGCAATAGATTGCGGAGATGAGGGTGGAGATGCAAAGGAGACAGGATCTGCTCCACTAGGTTTTGCTGTTAGTTCTGCTGATGGGAGACCCCCTCTCTACTTCCTTGCTTCAAATATGGATCCAACTCAAAATCTGCCATCTACACCTGCCCAAAATCCCTCCGTCATAGACTTGACTACACAAAATCCTCAATATGCTTCCGCATTCTACCATACTCCACCACCTCCCCAAAACAACCATTCCCAAATACCACCTCATACTCAAAACACCCACCATCAAACCGCTCCACCGCCGCAAAACCAGAGCCAAAATCCAAACCAAAATACTTTCAATTCCCAAACATCCTACCACCACTTAAATCACCCAAACATCCTACCACCACTTAAATCAGAACACCAATCCTCAGACTTATCCGCAAAACTACCAAACCACCCAGAATACCCGAAGTCCTTCCGTAGCTCCACACCTGCCGTAAAAAACAACTTTCCTGATTCCCATCCCGATTGAGCACGCTGTGCCTTGTTCTGAGCTGGTCCATTATGAGGACTAGAAAAGAGAATGGAGAGCAAAAGAAAAGGAAAAGGTGGATATAAAAGAAGAGATCGAAAAGCCATTAAAGAGTTTCAAAGCATCCCCGATGCCGCTGGTCTTAACTATGAGGATTTATGCATCCATCCAAATTTGGACCTCCCAGAAGGGTTCAAAATTCCTAAGTTTGACACTTTCGAAGGAGTAGGGAATCCTATGGCACATCAGGGCCTACTGTGACCAGCTTGTCTGAGTTGGTAGAGACGAAGCTCTGTTGATGTGGCTCTAGCCGAAGTCTATGTGGGGAGGCTCTGGAATGGTTCACCTCCCACGAGTCCAGACGTGGCCTAGTTGGAATGCCTTGGCCAAGGAATTTATTGATTGGTTTGCTTACAACAGAGAAATCGTTCCCGATCGATACACTTTGGAAAAAATGGAGTAAAAATCCATGGAAAGCTATAAAGAGTTTGCCGACAGATGTAGAAAGGAAGCTGCAAGAGTAAGGCCTCCTATGTCTGAGAAAGAAATCGTGGAAGTGTTTGTACGGGTGTAAGAGACCGAATATTATAATAGAATCATGTTGCTTGTTGGATAAACATTTACTGAGATAATCAAGGTTGGTGAGACTATTGAAGATGGTTTAAAAATAAGGAAAATAACCCGTGTTGCCACATCACCCGGATCATCGAGATCGTTAAATAAATAGAGAGAAGAAATCGTTGTTGTCTCATATGAGGGGAATAAAAACCCCAGAAGATCGTCATCCTCCCAAAGTCGTGCTCGATCATCTCAAAACTCATACCAAGCTTGCTACATGCAAGCTAGTCATCCAAACGATCCTCCTCCAGTCTACCGAAATACCCCTCCAAGTTACAAAAATCAACATCATGTTTACCAAAGTCCTCATCTGCTTTACCAAATCCCATCACCAGTCTACCAAAATGTTACTCCCAACTGTGCCAATGTGTAGTCGAGCTACAGAGCACTCCCTCCGGTCTATCAAGTCCAAGCTCCACTCTACCAAAATACGTTCCCGAATTACCAAGCTCCACTCTACCAAAGTAACTCCCCGAACTACCAAGCTTCATCACCAAATTACCAAACAAATCCATATCCCAGAGGTCAAGCTTCCCGTCCAAATACCAGAAGTTATCAACAGGTTCCTCATCCCGAACAAAGAATTATGATCAACCTCGACCCAAATTTTAGAAGAATCCTCCCAGGAACTTTACTGTGCTCGCCGAAAGCCGAACAAAGTTTTACAAGCGACTAGCTACGGCCGGATATATCCACCCAGTGGGGCCCAAACCGGTCAATACTAGTTCTAAATTCTACATGCCTGATCAAAGGTGTGCATATCATTCCAACAATGTTGTCATGATACTGAGGACTGTATCAACCTCAAGCACAAAATTCAAGATCTGATCGACAAAGAGGTGGTCTCTTTTCAAGCAGCTGTGCCTAATGTCAACTCCAACCCTTTAGCGAATCATGGAGACGTCAATATCAGTATGATACAGACAGAAGATGATTGTTGTTTAACCAAGATGATAACTCCAATAATTCATGATGAGTTAGAAAGGGTCGTGGCCTCATTGAACGTCAAAGAAAAGAAAGAGTTCGTGATCCTGACACCCACAAAGGTTATTGCCTTGGTGCCATCAGAAACTCTCGTCAGGCCAAAAATTTTGATTGAAACTGCTACCACTCAGGGTATGACCCGTTCTGGGAGGTGTTATACTCTTCAAGAGTTATCTCTTTGGGGAAAAAAGAAGGATCAGAGTTAAAACGATAAGCGAAGGACAAGTGGAGGAATTCTAGAGAAAGATGCATCCAAAAGATTATTCTATTGTTAAGCATTTGGAGAAGACTCCAGCCTAGATTTCCGTGTGGGCACTGCTGATGAGCTCTCAATTGCATAGACAGGCCGTGATGAAGGCTCTTGATGATACGTATGTGCCCGTCGGAGCAAGCACTGATAATGTTGCCGCCATGATAAACCAAGTTATCCGAGGGAATCAGATTAGTTTTTGCGATGACGAGTTGCCTTTTGAAGGGAGGTCACACAACAAAGCATTGCACATCACTGTCGTATGCCGAGACAAGGTCATAAATTGCGTCTTGGTGGACGATGTATCTGGTCTGAATATTTGCACGTTGTCGACATTAAGGCAGTTACATTTTGACTTGGGAAAGTTGGAACAACCCCAAAATAATGTAAGAGCCTTCGTTGGGTTCAAAGAGATATAGAGGGAGTGGTGAATCTGGTCATTCAAATGGGTCCGGCGGAATTCAGCGCACAGTTTCAAGTCTTGGACATTTACACTAGCTATAACCTTCTTCTAGGAAGGTCTTTCATCCATATGTCTGGAATTTTTCCTTCTACTCTGCATCAGATGATGAAACTTGTTTGGAAGGACAAAGAGCTGGTTATTTATGGCGAAGGGAGTCACTCCGGAAGACATGCGTCAATTATTGATGAGGTATCGCGAGGTACAAATTTTTACACGGTGGAGCTAGTAAATGCCATCGATGAGGACTTATCCCCAAAAACTCCCATGCCTGCCGTGTACAAGATGATAGCCACTGTGATGATGCAGAAGGGTTTTGAACCAGGTTTTGGATTGGGACGAAATTCCCAAGGAATTGTTGAGCCTATTTCGGTCCCCGTCGAAGGATCTAGATATGGTTTGGGTACATCCCAAAGATGATGATATGAAGACGAAGAAGAAGAATGATCAAGCATTGGCTAAGATGATCCCACATTTGTATCAATCATTCCCAGTCCGAGAGTATGCCAAGCATGACGACCTTGGGGAAGGAACTTGTGGCCATTTCAAGGAGATCGATGTTGTTATTGAGGAAGAGGTCGAGTTAGCTGGTATCTGTGATGCTGATCCCAGGGAGATGCTGCAGAATTGGACCTCCACGCCGATCCTGATTCCCCGAACTCCTTGGTAAAAGGACATCGTTTATGCATATTTAAATCGGTGGCGGTTCGGAAGAGGCCTGAGACCCACCATTTTGCATTTTCTTAACTGCTTGAATTTCAAAATTTTCCCATGATGTTTGAAAAGGAAACATGGCCCCTTGCCATGGCCAAAGTTTGCGTTGTTTTTCCAATTTAATTGAAAGCCTCTTTTATTAAAAATTTGTTTATTTATTTCTTTGCCATGTTTTACTTTCCTAACTTTGTTTGTTTATGGTTTCAGTAATATAAGTTTTAAAACTGTCAATGTCATGTCATATCACGAGCTGAATGAATAAAATGAGGAAGATGATGACGAGGTTGACGAATACGAAGAGGAAAAAGAGGCACCGAAATATGTTGTTGATGATTTTCTGTAGTTTGAAAATCAGGATATGACAAATTTAGAGGAAAATGAAACTGTAAATCTGGGAGACCAAGAGTGTGTCAAAGAGGTCAAGATCAGCGTTCACTTGGATAAAGCTCAAAGAGAGGGCCTGAATCATTTACTCATCGAGTACATTGATGTGTTCGTCTTGGAAATTCAGCGACATGCTAGGGTTGAGTACCAATGTTGTGTCTCACATATTGTTGATTAATCCAGGATTCAGTCCGGTGAAGCAAAAGGCTCGAAAATTCAAGACTGAGTTGAGTTTAAAGATGAAAGAAGAGATCACCAAGCATATTGAGTCTCGATTAGTGGAAGTGATGCAATACCCAACTTGGTTGGCCAATGTTGTTGCGGTCGCCAAAAAAGATGGGAAGATCAGAATTTGTGTCGACTACAGAGATCTCAACACAACAAGCCCAAAGGATAACTTTTCATTGCCACACATCCATATTCTGATCGATAATTGTGCTAAGCATGAAATGCAGTCATTTGTGGATTGTTGTGCAAGCTATGATCAGATTCTGATGGACGATAAAGATGCAAAAAAGACCACTTTTATTACACTTTGGGGTGTATATCATTACATGTGATGCCATTTGGCCTAAAGAATGTTGGTCCTACCTATATTAGGGATATGACGACTATATTTCATGATATGATTCATAAGGAGATCGAGGTGTATGTGGATGACGTCATAATCAAGTCCCGCGATAGTTCGGACCACTCGACGCACTTGAAGAAGTTTTTTGACCATTTGCGGCGTTAAAATTTGAAGCTGAATCCCGCTAGATGTGCTTTTGCAGTGCCAGCGGGCAAGTTGTTGGGATTTATAGTCAACAGAAGAGGTATTGAGCTCGATCCTTCCAAGATTAAGGCAATTCAAGAATTACCTCCTCCGAAGACTAAGAAGGAGGTGATGAGTTTCTTAGGGAGGTTGAACTACATCATTCAATTCGTAGCTCAATCAACTGTGGTGTGTGAGCCTATTTTCAAGCTATTAAAGAAAGACACTTCGAAAAAGTGGACTAAAGAGTGTCAGATTGATTTTGATGCTATCAAGAACTATTTGTCAAATCCACCGGTATTGGTTTTTTCCAAAAAAAAAGAGTCCTTTGTTGATGTATTTGTCTGTCTCAGATTGTGCATTCGGATGCGTACTTGGTCCACACAACAAGACAGGAAAGAAGGAGAGGGTTATTTATTTCATAAGAAAGAAGTTTACTCCATACAAGTCTCGTTACACTTTGTTGGAGAGGACGTGTTGTGATTTGACTTGGCTTGCATAGAAGTTGAGACATTATTTGTCTTCTTATACTACATACCTCATTTCCATAATGGACCTGCTGAAGTACATCTTCCAGAGGCGATGATGACCGGAAAATTAGCTAAGTGGCAAATGCTGTTGAGTGAGTTTGATATTGTGTATGTGACTCAGAAGGCGATAAAAGCACAGGCCTTGGCTGATCATCTTGCAGAAAATCCTATTGATGAAGAATATGAACTGCTCAAGACTTATTTTCACGATGAAGAGGTATCGTTTCTGGGTGAAGATATTTCTGAAACGCATCCAGGCTGGAGACTATTCTTTGATGGAGCGGCCAATCACCAGGGAAAAGGTATCGGAGCGTTTTTAGTATTTAAATCTGGTCAACACTATCCCATGGCGACTAAACTCCAATTTAATTGCACGAACAGCATGGCCGAATATGAAGCTTGTATTCTTGGTTTGAAAATGGCCATTGACATGAATGTCCACGAGTTGTTGGTTATTGGAGATTCAGATTTGTTAATTCATCAGGTTCAAGGAGAGTGGGCCACAAAGAACCCAAAGATTATACGTTACGTGCACTATATACAGAAGTTGTAAAAGATTTTGTTTCGAGTTCAGACATACTCCAAAAATACAAAATGAGTTGGTTGATGCTATTGCCACAATCGCTTCAATGATTAAACATCCAGATATTGATTATATTGATCCTCTGGATATAGAACTGAAGGAACATTCAGTCCATTGTTCACATGTTATAGCAGAACCAGATGGTTTGCGATGGTATTTTGATATAAAGAAGTATTTGGAGTCCGAGATTTATCCTGAAGATGCTACATCCAACAAGAAGAAGTCGATACGCCGTATGTCTCTCAAAATCGTTCTAAGTGGAGAAACCTTTTATAGGTGGACTGCAGATTGGGTCTTCTAAGATGTGTCAATATTGGTTAAGCTGTGAAGCTTATTGAATATATACATGCTGGAGTTTGCGGCACACATATGAATGGACTCACTTTGGCAAGGAAGATCCTGCGAGCCGGTCATTTCTGGATGATTATGAAGAATGATTGTTGCAAGTTTGTGCAAAATTGTCATAAATGTCAAGTGCACGGTGATTTGATCCGAGTGCCGCCTCACGAACTTAATGTTATGAGTTCACCTTGGCCGTTTGTAGCTTGGGGCATGGATGTCATTGGTCCGATAGAGCCAGCCGCTTCTAACAGACACAGATTTATTTTGGTTTCCATAGACTACTTCACCAAGTGGGTGGAAGCAGCTTCATACAAGTCGGTGACCAAAAAAGTTGTAGCTGATTTTGTTTGCAAAAATTTGATATGCAGGTTTGTAGCACCAGAATCGATCATTTCTGATAATGGTGAAAATCTCAACAGTCACTTGATGAGAGATATATGCGAGCAATTTAAGATTACTCATCAAAACTCAACCGCTTATCGTCCTCAAATGAACAGAGCTGTAGAGGCCGCCAATAAGAATATATCAAGAAGATCTTGAGGAAAATGATTGACAATCACCGAGGTTGGCATGAGATGTTGCAATATGCTTTGTTGGGATATCGAACGACTGTCAGAACATCGATTGGAGCCACTCCATATTCGCTAGTATACGAAACAGAAGCAGACATACCTGCATAAGTTGAAATACCATCCTTGAGAATTATCCAAGAAGAAGAACTGACTAACGCTGAGTGGTCAGGAAGCGGATTGACAAATTAACTTTGATTGACGAGAAGAGAATGGTTGACATTTGTTATGGTCAACTATAACAAGAGAGAATGATTCATGCTTTCCACAGGAGAGTAAGAGCTAGAATTTTTGAAATCGGCCAGTTGGTACTTAAGCTTATTTTTCCTCATCAAGACGAGTACAAAGGAAAATTCGCAACAAATTGTCAAGGACCCTACATGGTTCTCAAAGTATTGTCTAGAGGTGCTTTGGTCCTGTCGAAGATGGATGGCACCGCATGGCCGAAACCGATCAACTCAGATGTTGTCAAGAGATACCACGTGTGAAACTTAGTTTGTATTTCTGTCATTTCCTTGTATGCATTCTGTTTTTGCTCGTATTTGCTTTGTTTAAAGTTATATCCCTCTTGTAATGAACTACGTCTGACCTGAATTCTCAAGAATGAGATATGTAGGTGGCCTATTTCAGTCTCGGTCACCTCATTTATCCCTTTTAATATTTCTTTTGTTTGAACTACGTTTGACCTGAATTCTCAAGAATGAGATACGTAGGCGGCCTATGTCGGCCTCGGTCGGTTTCTTTGTAAACTTCTTATTATCGTCAACCTTCGAGGGGGAAGTACGTTTGACCTGATTCCTGCCTCAACAGGATACGTAGGCGCCGTAAGGGTTCGTTCCTATTTCCCATAAGATTTCTATTTTACAATAGAAACTGGGACAAAATTTTTGAGAGGGACTTACAAAATTCTCTAGAAGAAGATTTTTTCCTCAGCAAGTCAAGACTGAAAACATTTCAAGATTTGCAACTAGGACAGAATTTTTGAGAGGATCTCAAAAATTCCATGACTCACTTAGAGATAGTTAAAGATAAGCCGAGACATGTAACTGGGATAGAAATTTTGAGGATGACCTCCAAATTTCAACATGGTTCATCGGCAGTCTGGAGTGACTTTGAATACTCTCCAGCGAAAGCAGATAGACCTCCAAGTATCAGACTCAAAGAAGGTCACCAAGCCTGGCGTGACATGACACTTGGCAGTGATCCTTTTCAAAATACTACGAAAATTTATTTTCTTAAAGATTTTTCTTTTATGTTTCATTTGTTTTGGAATAAAATATTTTGTCTTATCTATCAAGAGTTGGGAGATCAGGAAGATCAACCGGAGATAGCAGGACAAGGAACAAACAATTGAAGAATCAACACAGATCAGTCCTTTTTAAAACTAACAATTTTTATGTTGATGTAGATTTATAGTATTGCTCAGAAATCATCAAATTTCTCCAATTGACGAATATGGGAAGTCAAGGGGTACAAAGCTCTTCCCCAAAATCTTTTATTGCAGGAACTATTTGCTGATATCGGGAGCTTGGGAATATGAATGGTTTATTTCAGTCGATTTCCAACAACAAGAAGTCTATGAGGAACGTCCAGCTAGATTCAAAGATAAATCAAGTGAAAATCTCAAGAAAGAGTTTACAGTTTTCATAAAGGACGTCATCTGCATCATATTATCAAAGATGATATTATCACTACCCGGATGGGTCATTTATTTTATTGTTGATCAAGACAATATACTACCTGAAGGATTCATTTATTTTGTTATTGATCAAGACAATACACTATCCATGAGGGGTCATTTTATTTTATTGTCGATCATGACAATACACTAACTGGAGAGTCATTTACCGTTATTGTCAGTCGAGACGATATCATTACCCAGAAGGCCCGCAAAAGATCATGCATCGCGAGTCAATATTCATACATCGCGGAAGGTCATGCATAGAGAGTCAATATTCATGCATCATCGAAGATCATGTATCGCGAGTCAATATTCATGTATCACGGAAGATCATGCATCGCGAGTTAATACTCATGCATCCCGAGTTAATATGCATGCATCGCGAGAAGATATTCATGCCTCGCAGAAAGTTATGCATTGCGAGAAGAGATTCATGCCTCGCAGAAAGTTATCCATCGCGAGAAGATATTCATGCCTCGCGAAAAATTATGCATTCTGAGAAGATATTCATGCCTCGCAGAAATTTATGCATCGCGGAAAGATATTCATGACCCACAGAAGATCATGCATCGCGAGTTAATATTCATACATCGCGAAAGATCATGCATCACGAGTCAATATTCATGCATCGCGGAAGATCATGCATTGCGAGTAAATATTCATGCATCGCGGAAGATCATGCATCGCGAGTTAATATTCATGTATCACAAGAAGATATTCATGCCTCGCAGAAAGTTATGCATCGCGAGAAGATATTCATGCCTCGTAGAAATTTATGCATAACGAGAAGATATTCATGCCCCGCAAGAAATCACACATTGCGGAAAGATAGTCATGCCTGGCAAGAAGTCATGCACTGTCGGAGAAGGAGATCATGTATCTCAAGAGAAGTATTCACCCCTCAACATCAACCACATCTTTTATTTGGCAAGAACGAATGCCAAGAGAATCATCAAAAATGACGAAGAGAAATATCAGCACTGCATCAACATTTATTCATTTTGAAGAATACAATGAAGATTACATTGCAAACATAAGACATAAGCTTTATTTGCTTTACGTCAAATCCAATCGAGTTGACATCAAATGTCGAGGAGAACAACTAAATGTCAAAATGATAAAAGACATTGTCTCCCATTTGAATTATATTTTTTTAAGCTGACGAGTTTTATCTCAATCTTTGTCGAGAGCATCCGAAAGGATGAATTCTCCAAAAAAAAAAACACAGGTGCGAACGACATCAAAAAGGAATGCAGCACAACGTGGAAGTTTTTCTTAGCAGCGAATTGGGACATAGTCCAAAGTGGATTGTCAAACTCTTAGGGCGCGAGCAGAGGAGCTTCCTACCACAATCAAACCACACCCCTATCAGAAGGCATGTGGATTTTTCTTTGGCTTTTGTCAATTTCAGTTTCGCATCCGGATTTTTGTGTCTGTTGGAAGAAATTTTCCAATCTGAGTGACAATATACCAAGACCTTTGAAGATTATGTTCGTTTAAGTTCTTACCTATGGATGTGAAGAGCTCCACATTCATGGTTAATAGGTTACAAGACTCTTTTTCACACTCGATTTAATTTATCACTTATCCAGAACCAAAGATTATCCAACATAATAGATTTCCTTTTCAATCGATCGAGTCGAACTACAAGCGGCCTGATTCCTAAGGTTTAAGGACATGTAGGCGAGCTCAATGTCAAAAACTCGGTTATATTCCAACATTCGATCTTAAATCTTATTCTCGAGCATCTTGGTACCTTCATAATCCAGTATCGTGATGACTTTGGACTTGTTTCAAAATCGTGCGTTAAATTAACCATATCAAACTACAAGTGGCCTAAATTCTCATATAGCCTCAGATATGTAGGAAACCCATGTTCGGGGTTCGGCCATAATTCCTAAATTCCGTACCAAATCCCTTTCTTAGAGACGAGTATGTGGTCGGTCAAAATTGGATCAGTCAATTTCATTTTCCTCGAATTTCTTGCATCAATCTAGGTAAAATGAGAGACAATTATTGACACCCAATTTTGACCCTTCTCGATAGTAATTAACTAGTGAGCTTTGTGATCTTAAACAATTTAAAATAATTAATTTTTGAAAGAAAAAATAATAATAATAATAAAAATAATAAATAAATAAACATTTAGATTGCAAGTTATTTTAAATAAGGTTTCGACATGTTGATATTGATTTAGCTAATGTATATGTCTTACATAGTTATTTGTATAATTATTCAAATTTTATCAATATTCAAAAAATAATAATAGTAATATTTTGTTTTATACGTATTTGGTTAAGTTTTTAGCTTATATTTTGAATCTTTAGTTTATTTTTGAATTAATTATTTTCTTTTGTTAACCTTAAGAAGCTTGTTAATTAATTATATTAATTCGTCTTATTTTGAAATTTAATCAAATTGGCCAATCACAAGTTAAATTCACTAAATTGGCAGCATTATTAACAAAAAGGCCAAATTTGGGCTCCTCTTTGTTTTCTGAATTTTAGCTAGCCCAAACCCATGTCACTTTTCCCAATCCAACTCAAATTCTCCAATCCTTATCATTTCGACCCAATCCATTCCAAAGATATCCAACCCACACCCTTATATCCCCCGACCCGATTTTTTCTTCCTCTCGTAGATTTGATTCAGGAACAGACGTTCCCTAGAAGCTTAAAGCCCAGTGTGTCATAGCGCAGCATATCCCTGAATCGTCCGATCCCAAACATGCGCCTCACGATATACACGAAGTGGGAGGAGATTTAACACACCAGATGACTTTGTCGTCTCCTTTCAATGTTCTCATCTTTGTACGATGGCACCTGTCGCAGCAGGATTTTCAGACGTGAATCGTCCTTGCCATTGCAAGATGGAGCCACGTCAAGGCGAGGGCATTTGGGATTGATCCAAATCGTCTATCTCTTTTCCTTTTCTAACTTGTTGTCCAAATTTCAGAAAAGGTGTTGATTCATTTTGGTTCTAAGTTTTTGGTTTTCAAATTTCAAATGGGATAAGGGACTGATTCGGTAACTTCACCTTTGTGAAACCCTAATTCTTCCCCCCAAATATACTATCCTTTCATTGTGAATCAAGGGGATTTTTTTAGCCGAAATCTTTTCTTTTGTTTTGGAAAGAGTTTACAGAGAGATAGCTCACAAAAAGGAGAAAAGAATCGTAGTAAGAGTCTTATTTTTGTTTTTTATTTTGAGATTATAGTTGGAAGTTTTAGGCAAGAAGCAGAGAAAAAAAAGGGGCTCGAGAGTTGAAAACTTTTACCTTGGGTTGGAAAAATTTGATCTTCTTGTGGATTTTGTTTTTGCCTTTCGCTCGCTGTCCCAGTTCGCTGCACACGAAAAGGTAAACTCCATTTCAATTCCAATTCCTTGGACGTGTTGTTTGATAAGTCGTGTTCGATTTTGATTGGAGTCCGTTGTTGTCTTTCTCTCGTCCCTGTTTTCATTATTTGCGATTCACTATTAATTATGTGACAGCCAAGATTAGATGGTTTGTTGTTGTGGTCGCATGAAATATGTGATATGCTCCAATGTATGTGATTTGCGTGAACTGCTTTGGTTAGTGGGTTCAAAGATTTGTTCCTGCCCAGCAAAAAATTTCTAATATATGTATCACATCGATAGGTTATCTCATGTCTGATATTACGGTTATGCTATGATTTATGAGTTATGTAAAAATGTTCCTCTTGCTAATTTTATTTTTATTTATATAGGATTAAGATTAGTGCTGGTTTCAAACAAGCTTGTTGTTCTACATGTTAATAGCTAGTTGTATTGCTTATCATCGCATGTACCTTATTATTCATGTTCGATTGTTGCAAATCTGATTTGGGGAGGTGAGATTATAGCTTCGATAAAGTATAATGTCATATGAGTTTCATTTAGATCTTAATATCATGATTCTGCTTTTGATTGGGAAATTCAAATTGTTTTGTTTCATGTTTAGTTAGGTCGTGTGATTTTCCCTTATGTAACCAAGTTATTTTAAGCATGGTTTCACTTTCAAATTGTCTCTGTCCAGCTACTGTATCCATATAGTGTGGATAAGTCTGAAAGTTCTTTTAAAATATTCCTAGCATGATAATTTCCTTTAGATCTCAAGTGCTTTGATCATTTTGTTTATTTACAAGATTTGGCCATTGTTTGTCTTGTTCTCTTAGGTAAATTTTGTCATCTTACTGTGTTCCTTAATGCTTATTGTGGTCCTGTTGTTTGTGTGCAACGGTCCAATGTCATATGGTTATTAGATAGGGAGGATTTTGTTACAGAGTTTGAAAATTGTAAATGGTTCATTGCTTTGTTGACTGGAAGAGTATTAAATTTGCTTGGTTCTGATTATGGTATTAGTGGCCTAGAATCAGTGAAGTCATTTGTGTTAGTTCAAATCTCTCTGTGATTCGTGTGTTTTATTACCGCACCCCAATATAAAGTATGATAGTATATGATCCTATTCCTTTTGGTTATTTTTCTGATATTTGGATTGTGACCTATTACTCACCGCATATTTATTTATTTCTTCATTTATTTATTTTTACATATAAAATTTTGTTAGAGTCCTCGTGGACTTTATTCTATTCCCTCATTTTCGAGAGTCGTAAATGCCCAACTTCCCTTTGTCCGAGTCAAACCCACTCCAAAATTGACGTACAGGTCTCGAGTTGGAAGAATTCAAAAATCAAGAAGTCGGAGATTTGAAGAAGTTGGATCAAAGGAGGCCCATTTTACCTATTCATTCTTTATTGTATTTTGTTATTTTTCGGGCCTAAGCCCTTGTCGTCTTCTATTTTATGTTATTATTGTATGTTTAGTCTAGGACATGTACAACGAAAGTGGGCCTTTAATGAAAATGGGCCCCAAACACCAATCCAGGCGGACAGAAACCGGATTTGGATCCAACCCAATCTCTCTCTCTCTCTCTCTCTCTCTCTCTGTCTTTCTCTCTCTCTCTCTTTTATTTGCTTAATTACTTGTTATTTTTGTCGTTAGTTTTAGGGTTAAAGACCCAAATCCCTGCGAGACGCTATTTTTTGTTTAAACAACTTAATTAAGTCGATCGCCACTAAAGGAGTTTAAATAGCAATAAACAAATTTTTCAAGTCAATTTTGAATAAGATGATAAATTAAATATTTCATTTCTCAAACAACTTCTTATTTTGTTAAGTTAAACATTTTTGCCAAACTAAATTAGTTGTCGGATAACCGCAAGTAAGCGGACGTCTTAGGCGCTTTCAAAACCTTCCTAAGACGTTAATAGGAATCACCGAACCCCTTTAAAGTTTTCAATCGATTTTACTGTTTAAGTCTTTTGAAAACATAGTTTTTTCTTGATTTTTCTTAAAATACATTAAGTGGCGACTCTAATAAAAGTTGAAAACTTATAAAATAAATATTTTTCCTTTTGGATAAAACATTGTACGCGACCAGATATAGCATGTGGTATTAGCAAAACGAGTCGGTTCACTAGTAATCCGAATCAAACTCACTGGATGGCAATGAAACGTGTGTTGGGGTAATCGAAATATATGCAACACTATGCTTTGCATTATAATAAATATTCTGTTGTGATTGAAAGATATAGTAATGCAAATTGAATCACAGGGTCAAATGGAGTAAAATTCACAAGTGGTTATGTGTTTATATTTGGTGGAGGAGCAGTCTCTTGGAAATCGTCAAAACAGACATGTATTGCTCGCCCTACAATGGAATCTGAATTCATTTCTTTGGATAAGGTTGGTGAAGAAGCTGAATGGCTCCGGAATTTCTTAGAGGATATTTCATTCTGACCCAAAGTCGTTGGACCTATTTGCATACATTACGATAGTCAAGCACCAATAGGTAGGTCAGAGAGTGTCATGTACAACAGGAAATCTCGTCATATACGACGGAGACATAACACTGTAAGTCAACTGCTCTCTAGTGGAATTATCACAATTAACTATGTAAAGTCAAGTGATAATGTGTCAGATCCACCAACGAAAGGCCTAGTGAGAGAGGCAGTTGAAAGATCATCTAAGGGAATGGGTTTACGGCTTAGGACAAATCAGCATGAGGTAACTCTATCTAGCAGACTGGAGATCTCAAGAGCTAGATTCAAGGAGAAAAACATAGTTGTGGCTGATGGTTCGACATTGTCAATTAACTCGATGCATTCTCATGATGAAGACAATGTTCAGGAACAAGGTTAAGACTTTAAGGCTTGTTATGAGGTAATAAAGCTTAAAGTTTTTTAATTATTTTGTATGTTTGGTAGATTAGACCAAATAGTGTATCTACGTGATGACACGATTAGAAATCACCTATGTTAATGTGAAGTGGAAGCCACTTCTAAGAGAATTTAATGTCCAAAGTCTATTCTCTAAATCTCTATACACTCATGAAACCATGAGGTGTTCATGGCTGAAACGAACAAAATCGTAAGAACCATAAACAGTAAAAGGTTAATTGTATGACATATGGTTGTCTAGGTATACACCAAATCTCGACGGTTCAAAGATACTTATTGTTCGAGTATATCCGACATATGTTCACTACCATAAGTCCAAGGAAAAACCTACTTATCCAGATGCAATTTATCCTTGCCTGTAAAGTACACATTTGTCTGTGCATTCCTATGTTATAATCATTCCCCATCAATGTAGGGGATTGTTGGGTATGTAGCAAGAATTGATGGGAAATAAACGGAAAGAGAGGAACATGAAAAGTTGAGATTTTGAAGAGTTGGGAACTTGAAAAGTCCTCTTATGCTTTAATGAAAAAGTCATTTGTCCCTCATCGGTGGTGGAAAGAAAAATAGGAGAGTTTAAATATAGAAACACTCCTATTAATTGTTAAAAGGGTTGGAAAGAGAGACCGCCCTTGCGCCGTCGCCGTCACCGTCGTTGTTGTTTGGCTCGGGTTTGGCATCGGAAAATGATTGAGAGATTATATTTTAGACAAAGTTTCTTTAATTATCTAATTATTTATTTAATTAATTAATTAAATCAAATGGTCAGAACTTTTTCAATCAATTAGTTGACAACAGAAGTGTTTTCAGTTATTTAGTTAAAATTAACCGAAACGTTTCAACTTTTAAGTTGATTAACCCAACCCGACTCGGATCCTCGCGCGATCCGTTTGTTTTAAAAACTTTCCTCATTATTTAAATTTTCCGCCGTTTTGTAAATAACTGTTCTGAAAGGTTGCAACTTTCAGGAACACTCAGTACCATTTGAAAGGTTGTGAACTTTCATTAATAATCGTGTAGATTCTAAGAGGGTTGCAACCTTTCAAAACATGTTCCTCTTGCCTATAAATACCATTCACTCTTCAGATTTTTTTCTAACAAATTTTTGGATTTTCTTCTTCTTCTTCTCCTGCACAAAAAAAAAATCTTCGTGTACTTTACTATTGTTAAGTGGTTCACTGACACCAGAGTTTTCGGTATCTATACGCTGGTGATTGAGATCATTTTACCCTGGGAGCACATATTCCAAATCAAACCTCGGATAATAGAGGGAAATAATTTTCTTGAGGGACACTGTGAGTTCAGTGGACTGGTACGTGTTTTACAGATTTTAGTTTTTGTGAATTAGATTTATGTTCTTCTTTCTTACTGATTCAGTAAATTTTGGCTACTTCATCTTTCTGCAAATTTATTAGAATCAGTAATTCTGTTTTTTTCCTAACACGGATTGGCAACAGCTTTGAAAGAAGTCTTTGATGGATTATCCAAAATTTTTTTAGAGATGTAAGATGTACTAGCTGAAAATGAGGAAGAAGAAGAGACAAATAAAATAAAATAGGCTAAATAAACCTCACACGCGCCATCAGTGATTGTATCATACTCACTTTACTACATCGGCAAAACGTGTCAAAATGACATAAGAAGTGACATAAACTGTGTCTAAAATGAACAAAGTCTAGCTAAAGTATCTAAGTGAAAGTTGGTGTCAACTTTAAAAGACCACCAATAAATTAAGTTAAATAAATAAAACCCTAAAGCTAGACACCCACATTCTTAACATGCAGTGACAGACACACACTTCTAGCTCTGCTATGAGATATATATAATGATATTTATTTCTTTATATTTATAGTTCCTTCTTTAACTTTTATTATATTTTTTTCTTTTCTTTTTTCGTTTAAAATTTGCAATTGATATATACACAGAAATTGATCCTTCATATTATAGATTATTATAATACTTCTGTCATATCCTTCAACTATTTCTTGGCTTTATTAATTTCTGAAAATTTGAAGAAGAAAAAATTAAACCTTTGTTCTTTATTGTGTTCATCGATTTGTGAAAATCTGTGAAATTTTTTAATGTGATTTTAGTATATTGAATCTACACATTATTTGTTAATTAATTTGGAATTTGGAGTAAAGATTTGAGCAAAAAATTTGGTAACTCCATTGACGTACAAAGTTGTCAAAATCTTGTGAGTTGATGGGTTTGAAAAAAAAATTTGGAAAATTTTCATTTGCAATTACTAATATGTAGAGAATAAATTGAGTTCTTTTCGGGAATTCATTGTTGAGTTCTTGAGTTTGAAAGCATTTAGATCAATTGATTTGAGCTTTAAAAAAACTTTGATGAATGAATGAGGAAACACAAATTCATAGACAACAGTTGTTAAAGAGTTTCAAAGCTCTAGTATGAATTTTTGAATTTGCCTATAAATTAACCTTCTCAGGAGGTTGCTTTCTCGTTATCATTTATAAAATATTATTTAATTATAGCAAAAATATAATAAAAATATTTTTTCTTTCACATTATCTATGACTAGTTACCACTTAAGCTGTTATTTATTTCGTTTAAATCATAAAGAATAGCTTAGGTGACATTTGACTATTTTCTCGGTGAGAATAAGAAGACAACATATCTCGTTGATATTTTATTTGGGAACATTAATGTGACTCTTCATCTTATACGAGTATACCCTTCATATTTATTCTTTCTGTTCATTTTTATTTGTCAATTATTTTTATTTGAATTGTATAAATTTATTATAATAATATAATTTAATGAATTAATATCATTTTTGTGTACACATAGAAAGATGTTTCTAGAATTATTTATTCTTGATAGTTTTTTGTTGACATTTTATTTTTATTCTTAGTCGTCTTTGATACAAATATATCATGATAAATTTTTATATAAAAAGTAAACATTTTTATAAGCATAATGAATAAACATTTTTATAAGCATAATGAATTAAAAAAATATTAAGAATTAAATTAAAGTAATATAAAATAGAATAATAATAATATCACAATAACTCACAAAAGAAAAGAAAGTAAAGTAATAACAAAATAAGTAATGGAAACAACAATAACTTAAGATGTTTCTAAAACTATTTAATTTTCTTGTTATCATTCTTGGTAGATTCTTGTTAGTGTGAAATTACATTTATGCCCTTGATCATTATTCACTTCATACATAAAAAGATGTTCCTAGAATTATTTATTACTTTTCTAAATAGATTTTTGTTAACGTGAAATGATAAATTTGCCCTTGGTCGTCCTCCCACTTCACTCTTCTATATAATATACTAGATATCAGGTGTCCACACTAGCGCAGACCGAGTTTTTGGAAAAAAACATCCTTTTACAATATCTCAAACTTAAACTACATCCTTAAAGTATAATTTCTAGCAGAAAACATCCTTTAACTATACCCCAAACTTATATTACATCCTTAAAGTATCATTCTTACCATAAAACATCCTTCAAGTATTTTAAAGTGAGCAATTTCATTCTTCTACTTGAATTTCTCGTAAAACTACCCGATATATCCCACAAAAATTAAGTCGTCCTTCCTAATTATTATTCTTAGATATGCGAAGAATATTATCGTGAACTTTTTCGTAATTGAGTTAAGAATTATGCAAAACTTTTATTTGATCGTTTTTTATTTTATTTTTCATGTAATTTTAATTTAAAATATTATCAATTTAAATATGTTTTTTCTCAATTGAATATGTTAGAAACGACATTTCTTAAAGACTTCCTCTTCTAATAATGTAGAATGAAACTCAAATACGAGACATAATCAATATTCGGTCACTTTAATATTAGATTGACCTAAAAATCTATTGATTTAATTGGTTAAGAAAAAGATAAAAATAATTAATCTCCAGCTTCTTTCCGTTACGAAAAAAGACAAATTATGTACGCTCACACCTTCCAATCATTTTTAGTTTCCATAAGCAACAATGTCTAAGATTTTTTATATTTTTCAAGAACTTCTTGTAGCAAGTAATGAAATTATGCAGAATAACTTTTGTTGATTGTCACGTTAACTGTTAATGTTTTCATAAGATTCATTAGTTTTTTGACAATATCTAACAAAAGAATGAAAGTTGTTTATTTACAAATACTTAAAGGACGTTTTCTGCTAAAAATGATACTTTAAGGATAAAGTTTAAGTTTGGAGTATAGTTAAAAGATGTTTTCAACTAGATTGATACTTTAAGGATGTAATTTAAGTTTGGGGTATAGTTAAAGGATGTTTTTGGACCAGCGCAAGCCTAACGTATCTTAGTTTTTTTCCCTTCCAATTTATGTGACACAAATGAAATTTGAACTAAATATTTTATATGTATTTTTTCTAAAAATATTTTATATTATTAATTTATGTACCTTTTGTGTCATTTTCGAATAATATATGTTACTACATCTGTTTTATTTTATGTGATACAAGTGATTTTAGGAAAGTCAACGAAATTTCTTATATGATTCTCACATATTTTTATTTTTTAGTTTACTGTGATTTATAGTACTTTTAGTTCTTAAGTTATTTTCAAACAATATATGCAACTCCTGTTTCGATAAAAATAAGGGAATCAACAAAATTTCATTATGTTTTTAAACTATGTTTTTCTAAAAATATTTTAAATTGTTATATTGCGTTTTTAAGCTCTTTTTTTTATGTAATTTTCAAATATGTGACAAATTATAAATTAAAACGAAAAATTAAAGTTTTCAAATCATTATACATTTGTATTAAAATGTTCAAATCTTTAAAACTCCACATATATGCACAAATTAATAGAAGGAAGCCAAACAATTTTAAAAAATATATATATATATATGAAATCTCATTTTAATAATAACACATATATATTTCATTTTTAATATATGAATCCCACCTTTTCGATTTATATGAACTTATTCTTTTATTTTATTTCAAAAAGGAAATAACTTCCGAGTTTTAATTTTTTTATATAGCATATTTAAGATCACAAAATTAAAAAATATTTCAATACACAAAATTTAATATACATATAAATTTTAATTTTATTCATTGATTTCACCTAATATTATACTCGATATATAATTATTAAGGGCTAAGCATAATGAGGTAATACTAATAATAATAACTAAAGATGATTCTAGCATTATTTAATTTTCTTTTTATCATTCGTGGTAGATTTTTTACTTGCATGAAATTATATTTTTACCTTTGATCATCATTCACTTCATAAATGGAAAGATGTTTCTAGAATTATTTATTCGTGATAAATTTTTGTTAGAATGAAATTACATTTTTATTCTAAGTTGCCTTTAATACAAATATATCTTCATATTCATTTTTATTCGTAAAGTTACTTTTTGACATCTTTTTCTTTAAATTCAATCTAATATATATTATTAATTTTATCACACTTATTTATTTTCAGGTATATCAATTAGAGCCAAAATGAAGATGAAAATAATTAATTCATGATAAATTTTTATGTAAAAAGTAGGCATTTTTTAGAAGCATAATGAGTAGAAACAAATATTGAGAATTAAATTAAATTAAATTAATAGTAAAATAGAGTAAAAATAAAATAGATATCACAATAACTCACAAAAGAAAAGAAAGTGAAGTAATAACAAAATAAGTTAATGGTAATAATAATAACCTAAGATGTTTCTAGAACTTTAATTATTGTGTTATCATTGTTGATAGATTTTTGTTAGCCTGAAATTACATTTTTTCCCTTGATCATTATTCACTTCATATATAGAAATATGTTTCTAGAATTATTAATTATATTTATTAATAAATTTTTGTTAGCGTGAAATTACATTTTTCCCCTTGATCGTCCTGCCACTTTACTCTTCTATATAATAGATATAAAAATAAGTAATAAAATATATACATTAGAGGGTTGATAAATACATATTTTAAATTTTGGATGTGAGATGACTTTCAAAAGATCGCAAATTGTAGTGACAATTACGGATTTGCTAAAGCAAGTCCCCACTCCCTTAATTTCCAGAAGACTTTATTTCTAACAAATAATTGGTCAATTCATTAGCGTGTGAGAAGAACTTCATTGCTTTGAATTGGTGATATTTTTACCAACGAAAAACTTGAGTCTGCACTTGAAAATATAAAGTAGTTATTTTGACTAGTGTTAGCTAACTATGGCTGTATTTGCATCTGTATCATACTTTGTTTTGATAATCCCCTTTGTCACTTCACTTTCCTTCAATTTTGATAGTTTTAATACAAATGATCAGAATTTAACATAAGAAGAAGATGCTTATCCAGCAAATGGTGTAATTCAGCTCACCAAAAACCAGCGCGATACTGCTTCAAATGATAGCATAGGCAGAGTCACATATAAAGAAACACTCTATCTTTGGGACAAGGCCTCTGGGAATGTTACCGATTTCACTACGCACTTCTCATTTGGAATCAATTCACAGGGCAGAAGTTTTTATGCTGATGGTCTTGCCTTTTTCCTTGCCCCAGCAGGTTCAAAAATTCCTGATAAATCAGCTATAGGAGGAAGCCTTGGCCTTCGAGTATATAATGGACCAAAGACATCCAAAAATCACCCTTTTGTTGCTGTTGAGTTTGACACCTTTAAGAACTACTATGATCCACCGGGTGATCATGTAGGTGTCAACATCAACTCCATGGTATCTGTTGTTAATGTTACCTGGTTTAGTAGCATTCCCAATGGTAAGAAAACTGATGCCTGGATTACTTATAATTCAACTTCAAAAAATCTTACTGTTGTCTTCACTGGTTTCCAACCACAAGGGAATAATACCACACTCACTGTCCTGCAGACTCTGTCTTACAATATTGATCTGAGGGAATATTTGCCAGAATGGGTCACTTTTGGCTTCTCAGGTGCAACAGGATCCCTCTTTGCAATACAAACAATTTATTCTTGGAATTTTACTTCTTCTTTAAAATATAATGACAACATAACAGATCCAGATGTGCCCCTACCAAGACCTGTGCCACATCCAGATGTATCCCTACCAACCCCAGATCCAGATCCTTCAAGCAAAAAACTGTCAGGACTAGAAATTGGATTGATTTCTGGCGGTTGTGTTTCGGTAGTACTATCTCTTTTGATGTTTTTTGCATTTTGGACAAACAGGAAGGCCAGAGAAGATGAACATGATGATACCATTGATGGTTCCATGACTAATGAATTTGAAAGAAGCACGGGACCAAAGAAGTTCTTGTACAGTGAGTTTGTTAGATGTACAAATAACTTTTCGCGGGAAGAGATGCTTGGCCAGGGTGGGTTCGGAGGCGTTTATAAAGGATATCTCAGGGAATCCGACTCGTATGTTGCTGTTAAGAGGATTTCAAGGGAGTCAAAGCAAGGAATAAAAGAGTATGCATCAGAAGTCAGGATCATCAGCCGGTTAAGACAAACATTTGGTGTAACTCATTGGTTGGTGCCATGAAAAAAGAGAGCTTCTACTTGTCTATGAGTTTATGCCTAATGGAAGCTTAGATTACCATCTTTTCAAGGGAAGAAGCCATTTGACATGGTCAATAAGATTCAATATTGCTCAAGGCTTGCCCTCAGCATTGCTTTATTTACACGATGAATGGGAACAGTGTGTGGTGCATAGGGATATAAAGTCCAGCAATATTATGTTGGATTCCAATTTCAATGCTAAACTTGGGGATTTTGGTTTAGCTAGGCTAGTTGACCATGATAAGGGATCCCAAACAACAGTTTTGGCAGGCACGATGGGTTACATGGCTCCTGAATGTGTCACCACAGGCAAAGCTAGCAAGGAAACAGATGTCTATAGCTTTGGTGTTGTTGCGTTAGAAATAGCTTGTGGAAGGAAACCTATTGATCCTAAAACCGAGGAGCATCAAGTAAATATTGTCGATTGGGTTTGGAGACTTTACGGGATGGGAAATCTTCGTGAAGCAGTTGATCCTAGACTCTCATCAGAGTTCAATGAAGAGGAGGTGGAGCACTTGCTAATTGTTGGTTTATGGTGTGCTCATCCAGATAACAATTGCAGGCCTTCTATTAGGCAAGCAACTCAGATTCTCAATTTTGAAGCTCCATTGCCCACACTCCCTCCAAACATGCCTGTACCGATATATTGCAGACCGCCACAATATGGACCAACTATTTCATTTGCATCACCATACGACTCTAATGGTCCTGGGATATCCGAAATACAGTCTTCAGGGACTAGAGACTACACTGGTTCTTCAAATAACACAGCAGCTTCTGCAGTATCTTCGCCTTCCGCATCACTTCTGTACACACGGTGATATTGTCTTATAAATGAACAAGGCTTTTATTTCTCTGCCTTCAATCTCTCAATTGCAGTGCCCAACTTTTGCTCTATGTATTCTTTATTATTTCTACTGTTATGAAGATGATTGAATGAATCAAAATTCTTGTTCAAAGTTTACATTAAATAATGTAAGTACTCTGTTGTTAAATGCATGTAGCTTAATTGTAATCTGATTTGTATACTTACATCCTGTATCATTTGTTTCCTCGAGGACAATATATCTAGCTGGAAAAGACGCATGTTGAAGAAGTGTGTGACCATCTAATCTAAAAGCTTAAGCTATTTTTGAGAGCACACTTTTATCATTTATTTAGTTATATTCTCAACAAGGCAAAGGCCCACTGAACTGATTTTATGGAAAACATCAACGTGCATACAGAAGTGCTACTGAAGATGAAGAGGCTGTGTTGTATGAAGAATCAGTATTGTGTGTATTCATTTAATATCATATGTAGGTAGATATTGTGATGAAATACAATATGTTGGCACAGGCTTGTTAGGAGGAAGGGCAGGCAATGGGACCTTCAAAATTAAGGACTTGAATTACTTGCCTAATAGAAGCCCTGTAATTGTTTTCCGGATGAGCACACCATAAGCCAACAATTGGCAAGTGTTCATTTACTTTTCATTGAACATGGATGATAGCTTAGGATCAACTACTTTACCTAGATTTCTCATCTCATAAAGTCCCCAAACCCAATGAACAATGTTTACTTGATGATCTTCAGTTGTATGATCGGTAGGCTTTCTTCCACAAGCTATTTCTAATGAGACAACACCATAGCTGTAAGCATCTGTTGTTCTTATCTCCAAGTTTAGCAATTAAATCAGTACGAATATCCAACATAATATTGCTCGCTTTATGCTCATATGCACCACATATTCTTCCCATTCTTCGTACAAATATAGCAACTCGGAGGCTAAGGCTCCAACAATTTTGTATCTTATTGGCGAAATCAAATGGATTTTTCTATTGAGGCATGAACTCATAAGAAAGTAGAAAATCTATTTTCTCATGACACTAGCCAATGAGTTGCACATCTGATGCATACTCTTATATTCCTTTCTTGGACTCCATTGAGGCCATCTTAACAGAAATATAGGAGTTGGATTCCCTGAGTTATCCGTAACAAACCCACTCCGCCCAAGCATCTCTTCCTGCGAAAGGTTACTTTTACATCTAGCCAACTTACTGTAAAAGAACTTCTTTGGTCCTGTGCTTCTTTCGAATTCATTTTGGTGAGCTTTGTAAACTGAGTTCAAAAAGAAGAAACATGTATTTATAAGATACTTAGAACACTTCAAAATATATGTTCTAATTGATGAATTGGAGAATGAAAATACTATTGAAATTGAATGATAGGACGTCACAGTTCTAGAAAATAATTTTCCTCAAAAGGGTAATAAATGAAAGTGAGACTCTTTACAAAATGTTTAATTCGGATGATCAGATAGTGTCGATAGACATACTTGATAATCTAGTAAATTAAGAATTGTTTCCTGATCCTAGTCAAAGTTTGAAATCCCAAAATCTTTCAAAGGAATCTGAACATTAATTATGTAGATGTACCGGTGAAAGGTATTTTGAAACAATCTTATGAGATTAAGGACTATGTTTTCTTGTTATCTCCCACAGAATAGGATGAACATGTTATAATACTCTAGAGGTTAGCATAGGATATGATAATATTTCAATATTGTAAAATGACTTGATTGTTGTACTATTCTCACCAATATTTGACTCTTGAATTTATGTTTTATTAGGGAATAAAGAAAACTTGTTGCTTCCTCTAAAATTAGGACTTTATCAATTTCAACTATCCTGTTACTATCTTTGCTATGAAATGGTAACATTTTGCCGACGAAAAAAATTGACCAACTCCTTATTCTGCACTTGAAAAGATGAGAAAATGAAAGGGATATATTCAGTAGTGTAGCAATATGATAAAACATTTCTCTAACTATGACTGTTTTTGCATCTTTATCTGCTCTCACATACCTTGTTTTGATTATCCCCTTTGTCACATCACTGTCCTTCAATTTTGATAGTTTTAATCCCAATGATCAGAAAGTAACATTTGAGGCAGATGCTTATCCAGCAAACCGTGTAATTCAGCCCACCAAAAACCAGCGCGATAGTAGTTCAGACTATAGCATAGGCCGAGCCACATATTCAAAAACAATCTATCATTGGGACAAGGCCTCTGGGAATGTCACAGATTTCACTACGCACTTCTCCTTTATCATCAATTCAGAGGGCATAAAGATATATGCTGATGATATTGTCTTTTTCCTCGCCCCAGCAGATTCAAGAATTACTGATAACTCAAGAGTAGGAGGCGGCCTTGGCCTTGCAAATTATTATAGTCGACAAAATACATCAAGAAATCACTCTTTTGTTGCTGTCGAGTTTGACACCTTTAAGAACATTGATGATCCACCGGGTGATCAGGTAGGCATCGACATCAACTACATGGTATCTGTTGTTAATGTGACCTGGTTTAGTAGCATTCCAAATGGTAATAGAACGGATGCCTGGATTAGTTATAATTCAACTTCAAAAAATCTTAGTGTAGTCTTCGCTGGTTTCCAACCACAAGGGAATAATACCACAGTCGCAGTCCTGCAGACTCTATCTTACAATATTGATCTGAGGGAATATTTGCCAGAATGGGTCACTTTTGGCTTCTCAGGTGCAACAGGAACCTAATTTGCAATAGAAACCATTTATTCTTGGAATTTTACTTCTACTTTAAAATATAATGACAACATAACACATCCAGATGTGCCCCTACCAAGCCCTGTGCCAGAGGAACCTCCAAGCAAAAATAAGTCAGGGCTAGTGATTGGATCGATTTCTGGTGGTTGTGTTTCGGTAGCACTATCTATTTTGATATTGTTTGCATTTTGGAGAAAGAGAAATGTGAGAGAAGATGAAGATGAAGAAGAAGGTGACGATGATGATATTATTGATGGTTCCATGACTAATGAATTTGAAAGAAGCGCAAGACCAAAGAAAGTTTTGTACGGTGCGTTGGCTAGATGTACAAATAACTTTTCGCGGGAAGAGATGCTTGGGCAGGGAGAGTTCGGAGGTGTTTATAAAGGATATCTCAGTGAATCTGACACCTATATTGCTGTTAAGAGGATTTCAAGGGAGTCAAAGCAAGGAATAAAAGATTATGCATCAGAAGTCAGGATCATCAGCCGGTTAAGACATAAAAATTTGGTGCAATTCATTGGTTGGTGCCATCAAAAAAGAGAACTGCTACTTGTCTACGAGTTTATGCCTAATGGAATCTTAGATCACCATCTTTTCAAGGGAAAATCCATTTGACATGGCCAATAAAATTCAAGATTGCCCTAGGCTTGTCCTCGGCGTTGCTGTATCTACATGATTTATATGAATAATGTGTGGTGCATAGGGACATAAAGTCAAGCAATATAATGTTGGATTCCAATTTCAATGCTAAACTTGGGGATTTTGGTTTAGCTAGGGTAGTTGCCCATGATAAGGGATCCCAAACAACAGTTTTGGCAGGCACGATGGGTTACATGGCTCTTAAATGTGTCACCATTGGCAAAGCTGGCAAGGAAACAGATGTCTATAGCTTTGGTGTTGTTGCGTTAGAAATTAGCTTGTGGAATGAAACCTATTGATCCTAAAGCTGAGGAGCATCAAGTAACTATTATCGAATGGGTTTGTAGACTTTACGGGATGGGAAATCTTCGTGAAGCAGTTGATCCTAGACTCTCATCAGAGTTCAATGAAGAGGAGGTGGAGCACTTACTGATTGTTGGTTTATGGTGTGCTCACCCAGATAGCAATTGCAGGCCTTCTATTAAGAAAGCAATTCAGGTGCTTAATTTAGAAGCTCCATTGCCCACACTCCTGCCAAACATGCCTGTGCCGACATATTGCACTACGTCACAATCTGGATCACCTACTTCATTTGCATCACCATGTGACTCCGATGGTCCTCGGATTTCTGAAATACAGTCTTCAAGGACTAGAGACTACACTGGTTCTTCAAATAACACAGCAGCTTCTGCAGTATCTTCGCCTTCCGCGTCACTTCTGTACTCACGTTGATATTGAGTATTGTAAATAAACTGTTCTTTCGTTTTCCTGCATTCAATTGCAGTGTCCAGCTCTTGCTCTTTGTATCCTTTATTATTTCTACAGATGATCAAATGAATCAACAATTCTTTTTCAAAGTTTATATTAAAATAGTGAAAATACTGTGTTCTTAAATACATATCTCTTCAAGCGGTCAGTGATATAGTGGAACATGGATTAGAAGTTGATTTTGAGAGATGAACTTAAAGAATCATTAAGTGAGCAGGTACTAAAGATACTTTTCATCAGAATTTTGATAGACACTGACATTAGCTTAATTGTAGACTGGACAGGACAATAAATCTGATTTGTGTACTTGTGTCCTGTATCATAAGCTCGAAAGAATTTGTAAATGAATCAACAATTCTTGTTCAATATCAAAGGAAATTGATAACAAAGAGCGGGGCAGGGTTGAATTAAATTCTCTTAGTCAACTACCTGTTAGTATAAAGATAAAACAATAATAGTAATTTGCAGTAAGTAAATGACACAAAGAGTTTTATACTGGTTTGGATCACCAATGTGTTTCCTAGTCCAGTCCCCTTGGGTTTCAAGGGGTTTCCTTAAGATCTTTGAGGAGATCTTCATGTTACAGCAATATGAAACTTGATTATGTCTAATATGCAAATCAGATTTCTATCATGACATTGCCTCTACTTGTATACCTACACTCAGATTCTTTCTTTTTCTTATATTTTCAATTGTATCACTCACGTGTTTACAAAGCTTTATGAAAGATAAAAGAAAGTTGTTTACTAAGCTCAAGTGGAGTTGCGTACTCCACACTAAAGTCTTGGTCGGCTTATATAGATGACTATATGTGCTCTGGTAAGGAAGAACCCAAGAAATTTATCTCAATCAAGGATTGATCTAGGGAGTCCTTGATTGAGGCGATTTAGTTGTTCTGATTCCATGAGATAAATCGCCTCTTCTTCTTCTCTTGTTTGCTGCCTTGGTCCTTTTCCTTGTATGATCAACAAACTTCTTATTCTGTGGCTTGATTCGTGGCTCTTCCCTTTCTGGATGACTCAGTTTTGTTTTCTAATCTGGTTTGCTGAGTTGCTTGATTTCATTTTGTCAATCACAATATGTATTGATTGAGTTGTTTAGTGGATCTTGTCCAAGTGTGAGAATATTCTGATTCTTTAGACTTAGGCTTTCCTTTCAAACACTTCTGTGATGATCAAGCAAATATTCCTTTCCTTCTTCTGATTCCTTAGATTGAGGCTTTCCTTTCCAACACTTCTGTACTGATCAAACAATTATTCTTTTCCTTCTTTAAGTTGTTTGCACGGACCATTTCCTTTTTGATTTTGTGACCTACGGAAATTGAGATCAACATGTTAAAGTCTAAATTCAAAATCAACTAACTCTAAAGAGTCAACAATCTCTCCCTTTTTGATAATGACAGGTTTGATCGCAATTTTAATAATAGTATGGAAATTCAATTGTACTTCCCTGATAATTTATGTAGCTCATCCTATCTTAGTTTAGCAATGTAGAGTGATAGTGTACGTAGCTCCCCCTGTCTCAAAGAAGAGATCCTTCTATCTTAGAGAAAAAGAATATAGAGGATAGTTTTTTCTCCCCCTTTGTCATAATAAAAAAGAATACACAAAAGCAAACTAGATATAAGCAAAAACAACAGTAGTCCAAAGAGAGAGGGACAAACCCGTATTGAAAGATATTGCAAAATAAAGGTTCAAAAAACCCGCCAAGAAAAGAGCGAGAGAGTTAATGACCACCCCAAAAGTACTTAAGGGAGTTGATCACTCTCACAAAAGGTGTTGTAAGAACGTTCCACATTCTGCGGAAGACTGGAGTATGAGGTCTCAACTATAACGGCAAGCTCATTGTTGGAGGAGTTGACTCCACTTTAAAGAAAGTCAACTTTTTTGATCGGGCGATTGACTGTGGAGATACCTTCCTGCTTGATCCCTGTCATGACAATACACAACTTACCAATATCAATTCTAATGTCCTTCTGTAAGCGAAATGCTTTTACCATAACATCGTGGAGGGTCTCCACGTTCCGTTCTACGGTTAGGAGTCGAGTTTTGACTTCCTCATTGTCCTGAAATAGAAGAGCAGCTGTAACAACCCGTATCCAAAACAGACCAAAAATTAGTTCTTCAAAAATTTTCGGTTCAATTGACGGTTACCATCGACAGGCCGTAGTCTGATCTACGGCCTGAACTGCAAGTCTGTAGATTGCCACTACAGCCCCTCCCAAATTCAGCTCAAAAAAATTGGCTATGTCTCCACCCACGGAGACCCACGGTCCGTGGACTGTGTTAGTGGATCAATACCCCATTTACCCATCCTCTGACATGAATCACGATTGACCAGTGCGGTCCGTAGATGGACCTAAGGACCTTAGGTGAAGGTAAGCAACCATTTAAGGGGAAAATGTTATTGGGTAAACTTCAAATGTTCATAACTCTTAGCACAAAATGAATTAGGTGTTTTATGACCTATGATATGATAGATAATTGAATTATCTTTCTAGGTCCACCAAGTTTGCTAAAACCAAACCTCCGAGTGAAAAGTTATTCCCATTTTAGTGAAGGCATATCGACCAGACCCAAACGACGAACCATCGATTGAACGACGTCCCATCAGTCCAGGTCGTCGATTGCTCCAACAACAATTGACTCAGGGGTATTTTGGTCTTTTCCTACTTCGTAGGACCCCTAAGATACGTCATTATGACCCTAAATCATGAGATTTTAGTCAGTTTAAGTCTAGAAACATAACTAAAACTTACCTAAGTCAAATCATTAATCAAAACTTAGAAAATTAGAAACAAGAAAGAAGAAAAAGGTCAAGAACACTAGTTCAAGGACGCAACAAGGTTCCATCAGTTCCAGCCCCGAAACCTAAATATTTCTTCGTGGATTTCATCACCATGTATGTGGGATTTCATTAGTGGGTTCCTTTCACCCATCGGGTCCCTAGTTTTCAGTCAAATTTTTTATTCTTATATCACGATTAGACCTAGGATTTCTAAAACTTCAACAGGATATCATGAATTAGTTAGATATATGTTCCAAATAAGATTACCATGTTATTACTCAGATTATTGTATGAATTTTAGAACCCTAACTATGTATTTCTTTAGTTCTTCAATTACACATGCTAGGTCAGATATTTCAGTTATTTAGTTATACATGCCTAACTTATTAATGCATCATTATCAGATTAATTGTTGCATTCTCAGTTCGCATATTCAGTTTTGAGCTATCCAGTATTTACATAAATTTAATCATAATATGTTAATAATTTAATTCATTAGAGTAGCATAATATCGAGTTGGATTGGGGCTTAGCGTACCCAGATAGTCCCATAACTACTAGCCAAGTAGGTTGCAAGTCCCCTCTGTGAGAATCAATTTATTGGTCACGCCAGCATGACTTTATACCTGTGGCAGGGTATATTGGGTCCTCTCGATGGAGCGTATACATCGAACTCCACAATTTGCTCATGTCATTTTATTATCGTTTATTAGTAGCTCCGATAGTTCAGTCTGACTCTATTGCATTGACCATATTTACAGATTAGTTAGTAGTCAGTCTCAACATGTTATAAATTTTGTCATTGTATCCAGTTATCTCAGAATTTAGTATGTCATGTTCAAAACATTTTACTTGCTTTTGTTCTTGTTCGGTTATGTTTATTTCGGTTTTACTCTATCCTACATGCTCAGTACCTTTCAAGTACTAACGCATATGTGCGCTACATCTTCTTGTTATGTAGGTTCAGGTTCTCAGTATCCAGATTAGATCTATTTCCTATCTCCAATTTAGCAGAATCAGTGGTGAGTCCTCATTCTCCGAGGATAATAATCATGAGTTCATTTTAGTATTTTAGTCCTTTAGTTTTAGTTTTTGCTAGACTTAGCTGGAGCGTGTCTCAACATTTCGAGTCAGTTATAGGCTATTTTCAGACATAGTTAGTTTCAGCTTAGTATTGAGTTAGTATTTTCTTTGTATTAAACTCATCAGTTTTCAAATATCTCAATTATAGAATATGGGTATTCCCGATCTTTTCATTTTAAATTATGATTTAGTATCCACATTCAGTTTATTATCTTTAGTATAGTCATGATCATGCCAACAGGGTTAGCTTGGGATCACTTGTCATCCTAGGTCCCGTGTCCGCATCTCGGGGGTAGCTCGGGGCGTGACAAACTTGGTATCAGAGCACTAGGTTTAAGAGTCCTAATCTTTCTGAAAAGCCGCACTAAGTAGAGTCCTTTTCATAGGTCTGAAATGCACCACATCTAATGAGAGGGAGTCTATGAAGTGTTTTAGGAAAAACTTCACTTTCTTGTTACTCTTATCGTACGTAAAGTATGATCTAATTCCATTCTAACTCGATATTCTACATTTCAGATCATGCCTCCTCGTAGAAATAACACCAAGAATCCAAATGCCAAAAATGCAAACATAACTCCTCCAGTCCAAGATCAGGAAGTCTCTAATGTTGAATTCAGGATTGCCATTCAGGTGTTGGCTCAGAGTGTCTCCAACCATAACAATCAGCGGGCTCAAGCTCATGTGAAAGAAAATGGTGAATCAACAGCATCTAGGGTCTGTGACTTTGTTAGGATGAATTCTCTTGAGTTCTTAGGATCGCAAACTAATGAGGATCCCTAGAATTTCTTAGATGAGATCAAAAAGAACTTTTAGGTGATGCAGGTCACTGGAAATGATCGAGTTAAGTTGACATTATACTAGTTGAAAGATGTTGCTCATATCTGGTACACTGTGGAAGAAAAATAGGAGTACAGATGCAACTGTTATTACTTGGGAGTGCTTTAGTGAGACCTTTCTGGACAATTTTTTCCCAATAGAGTTGTGTCACGACCCAAAACCGAACCGCGACTGGCACCCACACTTACCCTCCTATGTGAGCGAACCAACCAATCTAACCCTAACATTTCAATATAATATCAACAGAAAGTAATGCGGAAGACTTAAACTCATTAATAAAAACCAATTCAATAACTCCTAAAATTCAACATCTATTATTCCCCAAAATCTGGAAGTCATCACCACAAGAACATCTATGATCAAATTACTAAACTAAGAGTATTCTAA
>NC_028646.1:48933779-48933963 GCF_001406875.1 Solanum pennellii | reverse complement strand
TAGCCTCATACGCAGTGACCGTCATTCTGCCTTGCTCTAGGCTCAAGAACTCATCTCTCCTCCTATCCCTCAAGGTCCGGGGGTTATACTTCTCCATAAATAAGCTAGAGAATGACGCCCAAGTCATTGGTGGTGCCTGTGTTGGTTGACACTCAACATGTGATCGCCACCACATTTTGGCGTT
>NC_028646.1:48931921-48932174 GCF_001406875.1 Solanum pennellii | reverse complement strand
CAATAACTTCTAAAATTCAACATCTATTATTCCCCAAAATTTGGAAGTCATCACCACAAGAACATCTATGATCAAATTACTAAACTAAGAGTATTCTAATGAGATAACATAAACAAAATCTAGTCCATGCCGGAACTTCAAGGCATCAAGACATGAGGAAGAAGATCCAGTCCAAGCGAGAAACATTAGCTCACCCTGAAATCCGGTATAATGAAGTTTGGCTAGGGTTGCGGTTGAGTTGAAGACGACGGTA
>NC_028646.1:48921522-48930025 GCF_001406875.1 Solanum pennellii | reverse complement strand
ACGAAGTTCAGAGAGTCGATTTCAGTACCCAAATTTCAGAATTCTAAGTGTTTTGGAACGAGACCCCCTCGACGGTCCGTCGTGCCCATGACGGTCCGTCGTGGGTTCCGTCGACTCACACAGTTTTTCCAGAAATAAAATCTGCTGCTTGAAACGACTAAACAGGTCGTTACAAGTTGAGAGAAGTAAAGACTCAGGAATTCATGAACTTAAGCAGGGAAACATGACGGTCCAAGAATATGGACTCAAGTTTAACCAACTCTCCTAGTATGTTCCTCACACGGTTGCTGACTCCAGGGCTTAAATGAATATTTTCTTGTATGGAGAGTCAGATTTGGTGAAAACTGAGTGCAGAAATGTTATGTTACTGGGAGATATGAACATCTCTAGGCTTATGACTCATGCTCTGCAGGTTGAGGGTGATAAACTTAGGGAACAGGCCAAGGAGAATAATAAGTCTAGGACTGGGAACTATGACTATTTTCAGTAGAAAACAGGTGATGGAAATCGCTCGTTGAGTCAGCAAAAGTTTTCAGTCCCAGCCCCTTCATCAGCTAGTGTTCCATCCTCCAAGAACATGTATGATCAGAAGGTTAGAGAACCAGGCTCTAACTCTCAGAGAAGTGTTTCAGGCACTAAAACTTAACCCACTTTCCATAAGTGTGGTAAGAACCATCCAGGCGAGTGTCTCGCAGGAAAAGAAGGATGCTTTGTGTGCGGTTAGTCTTGTCACAGGTTGAGGGATTGTCCTTCTAGACAAGGTCAAGGAGGCGGTAATGGTAGAGCTCAGTCTACAACTTCAGCAGCACTAGCAAGTCACCCGACTCAGCAGGGTAACTCATCTGGTACAGGTGGCGGGCAGCTAGAACAGGTTGTATGGTCTTCAGTCTCGCCAGGATCAGGAAGGTTTTTCTGATGTAGTCACTGGCATGTTATGAGTCTTTGATCTTGATGTCTATGCATTATTAAATCCAGGGGCTACTCTTTCCTTTGTAACTCCTTACATAGTAGTCCAATTTAGTGTTAGTCCAGAAAATCTCTCAGAACCTTTCTCAATTTTTATCCAGTCGGTAACCTAGTTATAACTAGACGGGTATACAGAAAATTGCCCTGACACAGTCTCTGAGAAAGTCACCTCAGTAGATCTTGTAGAGTTAGAAATGATAGACCTAAATGTCATTCTAAGCATGGATTGGTTACTTTCTGTTATGCCTCAGTCGATTGTAGAACTAGGATTGATCGTTTTCAGGTTCTAGACGAACCAATATTAGAGTGGAAGGGTAGTAGCTTAGCGCCCATGGGTCAATTCATTTCTTATCTCAAGGCCAGAAACTATTATCTAGTTTGGGTTAAGGATTCTAACTCTGAAACCCCAACTCTTGAGTCTGTTCCAATAGTCAGTGAGTTTCCAGAAGTGTTTCCAGAAGATCTTCCCGAAGTCCCTCTCGAAAGGGAAATAGACTTTGGAATTGATATCCTTACAAATACCCAGCCTATTTCTATTCCTCCCTATAAAATGGCTCCAGCTGAGCTCAAGGAATTGAAAAAGTAGTTGAAAGACCTTTTAGATAAGGACTTTATCATACCTAGTATTTCGTCATGGGGTGCACCAGTTTTTTTGGTAAAGAAGAAAGATGGTTCTCTCAGAATATGCATTGACTATGGATAGTTGAACAAGGTCACAATCAATAATAAGTATCCCATGCCTAGGATTGATGACTTGTTTGACTAACTTCAGGGTGCTAGTCACTTCTCAAATATAGACCTCAGATCAGGTTATCATCAGCTCAGAGTCAGAGATAGTGACATCCCAAAAAACAGCCTTTAGAACTTGGTATGGTGCGTTTGGATTAATCGATTCTCCTGCAGCTTTCATGGATTTGATAAAAAAAAAGTGTTCAAACAGTACTTGGACTTGTTTGTTATCGTCTTTGTTGATGATATCCTCATTTACTCTAGGAATGAGAGAGACCATGCGAGTCATTTGAGAGTTGTTCTGCAAACTCTCAAAGAACAACTCTCAAAGATCGCCAGTTATTCGCTAAGTTTAGTAAATATGAGTTCTGGTTGCAATCCCTTGCTTTCATTGGTCACATTGTATCTATCAAGGGGATCCGAGTGGATTCACAGAAGATAGAAGCAGTGAAACAATGGCCCAGACCTACCTCTGCTATAGATATCAGAAGTTTCTTAGGTCTAGCGGGTTATTACAGAAGGTTCGTGGAAGGATTCTCATCATAGACTCACTATTGACTAGGTTAACTCAAAAGATGGTTAAGTTTCAGTGGTAAGATGATTGTGAGAAAAGCTTTGCAGAATTGAAAACTAGATTGACTACAACTCCTGTCTTGACTCTACCAGAGGTTTCCGATGGTTATGTGATCTATTGTGATGCATCCAGAGTTGGCCTAGGTTGTGTGTTGATGCAACGAGATAAGGTTATAGCTTATGCTTCTAGACAGCTTAAGGTGCATGAGAAGAAATATCCAACTCATGACCTTGAGGTTGCAGCATTAGTATGTGCCCTCAAGATCTGAAGACACTGCTTATATGGTTTTGTAACACTCCAAAAGTCTATGACCTAATTTAGAGCCTCACATGTTGGTCTAAGGTTGGTAACACGGTTTCTAAGCCTAAAATAATGTTTATAAATCATTTAGGAAGTTTTAGAGTTAAGACGTCAAGAAACGTCCAAGACATCCGGAAACTAGTCTAATTGAACTAGTAAAATGTCCTTAGGTTTTGTGAAGGTTTGGGGTGTTCTATGAGGTCTAAAACTTTTAGAGTAACTTTAATTGGGTAAAAATACGTATATATAGTGAAAACGTCCAGGTACGACCCTCCAAGGGTCGCCCAAGGGGTCCACAAAAGGACCCCAAACTTGGCTTGGCAAGCTGCCAAAGCAGCAACCAAAATACACAAGGATGAAATGAGTCCGCATCACAGACTTGGTGGGGCTTTGGCCAAAAAAATCAAATCTGCATTGCGGGAAGGTCGCGGAGTCTACTATCTCGAAAAATAATTTAGAAAATCTTGTCAGAGCAGCTCCGCGTTGCGGACTTGTTCCCTAACAAAAATCTAAAATTTGGAATTCAAGTTTGACCTCATTAAAGGGTCAACTTAAGTAAGGGGTATTTTGGGTATTTAATGGGAGGTTTACATATTGATTTTAAATCAGTTTTACCTCACATTCACTCACTCAAATCAAATCCCTAAATCAAAACCCAAAAGCTCTCACCTCTCTCTATTCAACCTCCATTGAAGGAAGAAGAAAGCTTGAAGAAGAAGACCAATTTCTCTAGGTTTTGACTTGATTTTCGTGGATTAAGCTTCATTAAGGTATAAGTTGGGATTTCTTTCCCAAGAGGTCCTTTAAAAGTTGATTTCGAAATAACCCAATTCCAAGGGTTTTCCTCTTCTAAACTTGGAATTGATGATTGGTTATGTCTAATTGTTATTAACCATGGATAATTAAGTATAGATTGTTGAGTAATTGATGTTAATTAGGGATTTTTGTGTGGATTATGTCCTTTTCCCCAATTTCCCCAAATCTTGGATCTTGCTTATGAGTTGATGGGAATTGATGAATGTAATGATTGTTCGACTTGTTCTATCTATTATAATTCATTTATGTACTTCCTAGGTAATGTATTGCTGGGATTGGATCTAAATCTTTATTAATTCATGATGAACCCTATTTCTCCTAACCCTAGGTTACGAATTGAAGTAAATTGAGATAGTGATGATGCAATTGACTTAGTGTTTGTGTTAATTACTATTGTATGATGTTGTTACACCTATTGATGGATGAAATTGGATTGGTTGAGGTAAGACCAATGATGATGGATTTTGAAGGAGAAATTGGTAAGACTTTGTGATATTGAACCTTTACTTCAATTGTAATGACTTGTACTTGCTGATGAAATTCAATTGAAGCATGCCTCGTGATTATATTGATTAGGTGTTGGTATGATGATGAAATTAAAATGTCTTGATTATGTGATTGTGAGATTATGATTAAGATGTAATGATATAAGGTTGGTTATGAATTGCCTATGTGCCTTATTATGACATGATGATGATGATGTGCTAATCTCACATATGAGTGTTGTATTGAAAGGATATTCTCATGCAATTCCTAATGAGCTAAATGACTATAATATACAAGGGGTTAGTCTCCTATGGACTATACTAAGTTATGACGATTAATAAAGGCTTAAAGACATTTCAAAAAGGAACTCTAGCTTAGCACCGAGTGAACTATAGTGAGAAGTGTCCCTTCCCAAGTAGGGAATGTAGGTTCACTAATGTACTCATGAGATTGGAGACTATAATGCAATGTGCATAAGGAGGGTCCCAAGTTTATCTCCTAGTTCTTGAACAATGTTGCCCCCTGATATACCGTGGTTTCACGGTATTATTAATACTTTTTACTTAAGTTAACTGTGTCCAAAAGCCTTTTTGTGCTAATTTTTATATAAGTTTCTCTTTGTTTTGCAGGAAATCTGTCCAAAGATGAATGCGGAGATTTTGAGCGAAGAAATGCAGAAGAGACCACCTACGGAGCTTATGAGGTCCGTCGTGCCTGTGACGGTCCGTAGGTGGCAGCGTAGTGCAGCTGCTGAAGGAAGATGGGGAACTCTGACTGGGGTTACGCAGCTTGTGACGGTCCGTCGTGTCTATGACGGTCCGTCGTGTCTATGACGGTCCGTCCTGCAGGTTCGTCATGAAGTTCAGAGAAGTAATCCCAGTACCCACATTTCAAGAGTTGAAGTGTTTTGGAACGAAGACCCTCGACGGACCGTTGTGCCTATGACGGTCCGTCATACTTGCCGTCGAGGGTAATGAAGAGAGCAGTAGAAGAAATTGCACAAGTATGGGACGAAGGAGTCCATGACGGTCCGTCGTGACCATGACGATCCGTCGCGTGGTCCGTCGACCCAGCCGCGTTTTGGCAGAATTCCAGCAAATAGAGTCCTTGTTTAATTAGGTTTTTATTTTTTATAAATAGTTCAAAAAACCTCGTTTTTGAGGTTGGACTCGGTATTGTTAGACTCGGTATTATTAGATTAGACGTTAGACTCCGCATAGTTAGACGCTAGACCATTGTTAGACTTTTTGTGAGATTCTTGATTACTTTGAGATTCTTGCAAGTGATTGTTGGTGATTTTTGTCGATTAATCAAGCGGACTTTTGGATTTTACTCTTTCTCATTGAAGTAAGTACAGGAATTCTTATATCATATATTTGAATATTGTAATTATGACTATGGGTAACTAAACTCCATAACTAGGGTTGTGGGAACCATAGGCAAATAATGAGGTAAAACCTAACTAAAATAACAATTCTAGAATAGTGTCTTGCATGTATTAATAATTCTTTCGCTTAGAAGTCTTTTTAACGGATGGCCAACGTTAGAACTCGCCTTAATGCTACTTGCCGGACCAAGGAGGTAGATAATAGGAAAAGAATTATTAACATAGATTTAGTGTATACTATCTAATAGGCTAGTATTGATTGGTACGAGGTAATAACTTAGTCAAATATCGAATACGATGCTTAATATGAGGTAAAGATAAGGGTTAGGATAGCAACACACGTAGCCGGACCAAGGTGCGGAGTGAGATTTTCTAGATGCCGGACCAAGGATTTAGAAATACATAACTTATCACTTTGCATGCAAGATACTAGGAAAGAATTGTTATAGTTAGAATTATCAAGTTATGAACCTGTGGGGAACACGTAAACCCTAGTTACTTTGATTAATTGATTAAAATCCAACTTTCAAAGCTGTTAAGTGTCTCTTTCAATTTCGTTAGTTATTTTCACTCATTTAGAAATAGAAACCCCCCTTTTATTGTTTTTACTTTCCAAGGAAGTCATTGACCAAACAATAGTAATAACAAGTTGAAGTTAAGTCTAGACTATTTTCCTCGTGGGAACGATCCCAACCTCACTAGTTGGGTTATTTACTTGACACGACCGCTTTACTTCTTATTTGAGAAGTAAGTTTGAGCGTATCATATTTTGGCGCCGCTGCCGGGGAAAGTAGCTTTTAGATTAACTTAAACTTATTACTATAGTTTAGTTGATATTTTCTTGATTTTACTTTGTTTTATTGTTTTTGATTTCTGCAGAACCAACCTCCTTGTATGCCAAATACACGGAGAGGAAGAGAACCCTTGTTTCCCTACGATCACGAATTAGAGCGTACACTACGCAATATGAATCAAAACTTGGGAATTAATGATGATGACCCAAACCAGAACATCCCAGCTCCGGTTGATGTTCATGGTCAGTTGTTACCCGATGCTCCGGGTGAACACCAACAGAGGGGACAAAATCCCGCTCCACGGCCCCAAGCATACTACAGAGGCTATGACAACATAGCAGACTCCGATGGGCCACTTGTCTTGCCTCCTCTACCACCAGGCCACACCTTCGTGGTAACTAGTAGCCTGATGCAAATGCTCACTGCCAGAGGTTTGTTTTCAGGGCTACCTTCTGAGGATCCACATGCCCATATAGCTAAGGTAAGGGCAGTGTGTAAAAGTTGTGTAGGGAGGCCTGATTTGGATTTAGATGTAATAGGTCTCAGAGTGTTTCCTCTCTCACTGACGGGAGAGGCTGCTATGTGGTTCACTGAGCTCCCATACAACTCAATCTTCACTTGGAACCAACTAAGGGATGTCTTCTTAGCACGCTACTATCCGGTCTCCAAGAAACTAAACCACAAAGACAGAGTGAATAACTTTGTGGCACTACCAGGAGAGTCAGTTAGTAGTTCTTGGGATAGATTCACCTCGTTCTTGAGAAGCGTCCCAAATCACCGTATAGATGATGAGTCACTGAAGGAATACTTTTATCGGGGACAAGATGATAATAATAAAGCGGTGTTGGACACTATAGCAGCTGGATCTTATGGGGAGTGTCCTTATGCTGAGATTGCCGAAAAATTAGAGAAAATCTCCCGGAATAAAAAATATTAGAGTACTAGGAAGTATGATACAGGGAGAAACACCTTCGCAGTAAAGTCCACTCACAACCCAGCCACAGATGAGATTTGTGAAGAAATGGCTCAGTTGAGAACTGAGCTTGGGTTGGTACTAAAACATGTCACTGGGGGTGCAAAGATAAATGCAGTCAACTACTTGGCTAAACCACCACCTCCTAATGATGAATGCTAATATGCGGAGGACACTTATGCAGTAAATGAGCAGATGGGGGGTTTCCGACCAAGCGCCCAAGGCTCAAATCAGGATAATTGGAGCCAAAGTCAAGGGAACCAAGGNGCTGATTTTGTTATTCTTGATTGTGAGGTCGATTTTGAAGTGCCTATTATTCTTGGGAGGTCATTCCTTGCTACAGGTAGAGCATTAGTTGATATGGAGAAGGGACAGGTGACATTTCGGTTGAATAATGAAGAAGCGACCTTCAACATTTGTAGGACCATAAGGCAGAGTGGTGAGCTCCAATCGGTATCTGTTATAACCCACAAAGAAAAGATGAAGAAGGAGAATGCACACAAAAATGCAAAACAAGAGTTTATGGTTGGGGATTTGGTGCTTGTAGACAGTTCTGGGTCGCCTTGTCTTCCGGGCAAGCTCAAGTCCAAATGGACTGGCCCTTACTTGATTACCCAAGTATTCCCTCATGGAGCAGTTTAGTTAAAAGCCAAGGAGTGAGTGCGGTTTAAGATGAATAGAGATAGAATAAAACTCTATTTTGGGCATAAAGCATCGGGGAATGAAGTGATAGAGGCATACCATCTTGATGAAGTCTGAGTAATCAAGTGTCCTCAGTCGTGCCGCGACATTAAATCAGGCGCTTGTTGGGAGGCAACCCAATACTTATAGTCTTTTTAGTAATTGTAGCATTTTTCTACTAATGGGTTTTTAAATTTGCAGGCACATCACCAGGAAATTCTGCAGAAAATTACTCTGCAGCAGTCACAGACAGACAAATCGGCGGACCGTTGCGCCTGGTACGGACCGTCGTATGCCTCCGTCGTACCAGGTACGTGTTTCTGTTATTTTCAAACTAGGGCACACACGACGGAACCAACGACAGGTCGTCACAACTGCGACGGACCTTCGTCGGTAACCGTCGCGTGATTAATGAGTCGTACCCGACCCGACCCCGCTGGAGTCTTTATCAAAATCAGACCGTTTAAACCCCCAACCCCTCATTTCACCCCATTCCTTCATTTTTCCTCCCATTTCCCTCTCTTTTCAACTTCCACATTCTCTCCCTCGATCATTGTTCCCCCAAAATTCACCAGCCCTAAAAGTTATCATTTATTAGTCGGAGTTGCTGCTGTGGGTGTCTTCTTGGTCACCGAGTACTTGCCCACCTTGTTTTTCTCCAATTCTAAGGTATGTGTCTCTAATTTCTACTCATTTATCTTGCATTTTTGTTTATTAATTAGTATTAGCTTAGTTCTTCGTCATATGTTCGTTTCTTTTATAAGATTCTGTCTAACCTAGGTTACAAATGTTCGAAA
>NC_028646.1:48918755-48920116 GCF_001406875.1 Solanum pennellii | reverse complement strand
GCACCCGCCACCGCTGCAGCGTCGGCCTCGTCTGATGAGGCTGACAGTTCGGAATCCACATCAAGTTCACCAGCTCAGGCCCCCACCCCAGCCACTGACCAGCCCAACCGGTGGTGTGTCGACGAGCAATTTCAAGTCTACTCCGACGCCAAGTTCCTGACTGATAAAGGAGTGATGACTCGAACACTCACCTTGGAGCGGCGGGTCCTTACAGGGAGTCTCCCGACGATGCCTGAGATCCACAATCTCTTCACCAGGCATCGCTTGGAGTGGACAGCACGTCCGTTGGGACGTTACAGTGAAGAAATGGTCCAAGAGTTCTACGCATCCTACGTAGCGACTTTCCGATCATAGATAGATAGGCGGGCTGCCCCCGCTAAACAGGCCCCACTGGAGCAGGTCCGAGTACGGGGCGTACAGGTTGACATTTCCCTGCCTCCCATCCGCCGATTTCTATACGGCGAGGGTGTTGATGCTACTCGAACCCCTCTCACTGCCGAGTTTGACTACCGCTGGCAGATAGTTAAAGATGGCCAGTTCAGTTCCTGCACCAAGAGGTGGATGGCCCTGCACCTGTCAGTTGATGGAGAGGGGGCCGACTGGGTAACTGATCCAAACGGGGCCATCAAGAAGGCCAACCTCACTTTCACGGCGAAGTTCTTGTGGCTGATTGTCCGTCACTGCCTTTCCCTCACAGCTGCTGATAATATCGTTACATGGGATCGTGCAGTGTTGATTGCGGCGATGATAGCCGGGTTCGAGGTGGACTTCGCGTGGCTTCTACAGGCAGTCATGCACGAGAGGGCTTTCAAGGTCACTACTACTTACCCTTTCCCGTGCATGATCTTTGCTCTCCGCAGGTCCGCAGGTGTGCCTATATGGCACGTAGATCAGCTCAAGACCCCGCAGGGCACTGTTGGCGTCGGCCTCATCAGAGACGAGGCCAATGAGTTGGCTCCACGCAGAGGGCCCCGTCCAAAGCTTTCCCCACTTGCTGATGATCTTGCTGATACGGTAGCCCAGGCCCGCACGGCTACACAGGTGGCGTCCACTGACACTACCCCGGTCGAGTCTATCCCGGGTAGTAGCACTGCCCCAAGCTCCTCTCGCACAGCCCCTTTATCGGCACTAGTCCCGCTTGCTAGGGTCCAAAAATTAGAGGCGCAAATGGCTACACTTCTACATCATATCCAGCCGTGGATGCAGAAGTCTATTACTGAGTCAGAAGAGCACCTAGAGCGGAAAATGGTACAGTATACAGAGCGGAAGATCGTTGAGTTTAACCAGCACTTGGACGCCTTTGAGTTGAGGGTGCTAGCCCGACCAGCCCCTCCGGTGGATGTGTCGACTCTTCAGGCTGC
>NC_028646.1:48918338-48918502 GCF_001406875.1 Solanum pennellii | reverse complement strand
GGGCGTCTAGCTCCCGAACTGTGGAGATAGCAGGAGGCACTACTGATAGTGCGGTTGTTGCTGAGGACACTACTGAGGGTGTCCAGATTGCAGAGGACGTGGGTTTCGGGAAACAGGACCTACCAGCTTGCTGATCGACGGCGCTTTGCGCCACAGGTTTGCTT
>NC_028646.1:48916531-48918060 GCF_001406875.1 Solanum pennellii | reverse complement strand
TGTGGCTCTAAGCATGACATAGAGTTACACCATTGCATTACCCTAAGTCTTAAATTTGAACTATGTATCTGATAGTCTGGTATAGTGATGAGATGTCAAGTGAGTGTGAGGAAAATTCGAATAAGGCCACTATTGGTACTGAGCTAGAACTTGCCTGGTTAGTCCTGATGAAAGTAAGCTGTAATAGACAATTAGGAAAGGATCATAGGCCCTTATTCAATATAGCCCACTTTTAGCCTAAATAAAAGAAAACCAAATGAAATTTATCCTTCTTTGATCCAAATGATCTGAGCTTAAATTAGACCTTTCTTTTTCACCCCAACTGATCTTTTCTGGGAACAATGTGTTGGCCCTGGTCCCTCCTTGGACATGTGCACCTCAGCTTATGCCAAAAGCATAAGTTGAGGGTGGCTAATGCAGTAAACAACCTTCGTTATGGCCCTGACCCAACTTTGGGTATTGTGTACCTTGACTCATGGCAAAGCCATGAGTTGAGGGTGGCTATTATGAGGAATGCTCTGGAAAGTGGAGTTAAAAGAACAAAGAGAAAGAAAGAACAAAAGTAAAGTGACTCAAGAATTAGTTGAAAGAAATGGTAAAGAAAAAGAAGTATATACAAGAAATACAAGCAAGAAAAGAAGAGAGTCACTTACACAAATGAAGAAAGAAGAGAAAACAGCAAGGTGAAAGAATATGAGAAACTGGGCGAGATAGAATGATAGAAAGTGGAAGGTTTAGCCGAGATGTCAAGGAGGGCAAAAAGTCACTAATGTATACCTAAATATACCCTACCTGACCCTGAGCTTATGTTACTAGCTAAAAAAGTCCTATCGTGATCCTAAGAATTGTATAGCATACTTAAGGCAGTGTAAATAAGGGCAAGCTTATGGCAATAGGTATAAATGAGTGTGACTTTGTTCTGAGAGCGAGTGTTGAAAAATAATCCTTATACTCAAACTGAAATCGTTGTGTGAAAAACGAGGATTTTGTTTCAAAGTGAGTACACTAGTTGCAATACCGGAATTGTTAGCACCTCGGTGAGAAATTGAAGAGAATAGGTGTTAGTGCATGGTGAGTCTGTGTCATGTTCTGATCCCACATAATTCAAGCCTAATAGTGATAGCATGCATAGATTTGATGAGATTAATCGGGATTTATAGCCAAATGATTGCAAAGGATAAAACATGGATACTATTGTACAAAGATTTCGTATTGAGTCATAGTGCGTCGCTTGAGGGTGTTGATATACCGTGGTTTCACGGTATTATTAATACTTTTTCCTTAAGTTTAGTGTGTACAAAAGACTTTTTGTGCTAATTTTTATACAAGTTTCTTTTTGTTTTACAGGAAATCTGTCCAAAGATGAATGCGGAGATTTTGAGCGAAGAAATGCAGAAGAGACCACCTACGGAGCTTATGACGGTCCGTCGTGCCTGTGACGGTTCGTAGGTGGCAGCATAGTGTAGCTGCTGAAGGAAGATGCGGAAGTCTGACCAAGTGTGGGGTTACGCAGCTTGTGACGGTCCGTC
>NC_028646.1:48909909-48916492 GCF_001406875.1 Solanum pennellii | reverse complement strand
AACATAGATTTAGTGTATACTATCTAATAGGCTAGTATTGATTGGTACGAGGTAATAACTGAGTCGAATATCGAATGTGATGCTTAATATGAGGTAAAGATAAGGGTTAGTATAGCAACACACGTAGCTGGACCAAGGTGCGGAGTGAAATTTTCTAGATGCCGGACCAAGGATTTAGAAATACATAACTTATCACTTTGCATGCAAGATACTAGGAAAGAATTGTTATAGTTAGACTTATCAAGTTATGAACCTGTGGGAAACACGTAAACCCTAGTTACTTTCATTAATTGATTAAACTCTAACATTCAAAGCTGTTAAGTGTCTCTTTCAATTTCGTTAGTTATTTTCATTCATTTAGAAATAGAAACCCCCCTTTTATTGTTTTTGTTTTCCAAGGAAGTAATTGACCGAACAATAGTAATAATAGGTTAAAGTTAAGTCTAAACTATTTTCCTCGTGGGAACGATCCCAACCTCACTAGTTGGGTTATTTACTTGACACGACCGCTTTACTTCTTATTTGAGAAGTAAGTTTGAGCGTATCACCCCCATTGGAATACTAGCTAGTTGATCCACCTAGAATGATATGTTCATGTTTTGGTAATACCTTGGCAAGTAGTCCACAATCTTTCGGTGTGAGGTTTCATGACACCGAATTTCACATTTAGCTTTTGTGGTCTACGTCGGTTAAGGTAAGTGTTCTCGAAAGTAAATGAAGTAAAAAAGAGAACACTAACTAGGGTGACTTAAGGGGTTTGACTTAGTATAGGTAGGGGTGTGGGACTCTACCTACACATTACACAAGTTGACTCTAAGGGGAGTCCTAGGAGGTTGTTCTTATGTATGATATTATGAAATGTACGATGTTGACTTTATATGATGATATTCTTACATGATGATGATTATTGATGAATATTATATTGCTCTATATTGCTAATTATGATGATATCTACTCATGATGCTACATTATGTGAAACTAGATATTGCCTGTGATCTTTCATTCGATTTACTTGGTTGAGTAAGGTTATGGAGCTTTGCTTGGCCACTGCACATTAGACTTGATGTTGGGTTATTAGTAAGGGTCTTGTATGTAATGAAATGTTAAGGATGCTACTACACGTGTTGAATTTATTATACTTGATTATGTTGGTCTAGGGATAAATATGATCTTATCTTAATGAATATGTGGTTATTGGCTTATATGGGTTCTTGAATGTGCATTGGAGACTTTCAAATGACTTAGTATGGCTTCTAAAGTAAATTTCCCTTTTTCATGCATGTTTCAAATGTTTTATGTGCATATGCCTATACTTAGTACAAGTTATGTACTAACCCATGTTTTCATGTTTACTACAAATTTAGGTTCCGGCTGTTGAGTTAATATAAGGACATTGAAGAAGACTTGGATTCTCATTCTCCAAGTTCGGTGGGTCCTCACTTTCCGAGGATGATGCCAATATCTTTCTATTGGATATTTTAGTCTTAAAGATACTTCTGTTTATTCTCTTCCATTTGAAAACTAATGTTGTATATTGCCTATATGTGGCTTTTATTGTATGAAGTATGGACTATGTCCAATGTTGTACTCGGTTTAGATGATTTAATATGAGAAGTATCGTAGACTTTTTATGAATCTATATTGTTATCTTATGGATGTGAAATAAAAGCAGAAGACTATGTAGTGCTTCCTATGTGAGGAGTCTATGTACACTCCCTATGTATATATTGTATGTATGCGAGAGGTCTGTGTAAACTTCATAGTAGAAGTAGATAAAAAAGTTTTAAACTTTCCGCAATTTAACCTATGAAATATAATGACAAATGCTAAGAGGTTAGTTTTAGTCCTCATCGAGGACGACGACACCGTTTACTTCTAGAGGTGCTCCCGGATGTAACAATGTTCATGTAAATGTGTTCACTGACCATAAGAGCCTTCAATATGTGTTCACCCAGAAAGAGTTGAATCTTCTCCAGAGGAGATGACATGAGTTTGTAAGGATTATGATATGAGTGTGCATTACCATCCTCGTAAGGCGAATGTAGTGGCAGATGCTCTTAGAAGATTATATATGGGTAGTGTAGCCCATGTTGAGGAAGAAAGGAGGGAACTAGTGAAGGATGTTCACATGCTTGCTCGCTTGGGAGTTCGCTTTATGAACATACTAGACAGCGGTGTAACAATTTAGAATGGGGAAGAATTTTCTTCGGTAGTGGAGGTTAAGGAAAAGCAAGACAATGATCCAATATTTCTTGAACTTAAGAGTGCAGTCCATAATCAGATATAGGATGTATTCTCCCAAAGGGGAGATGGTGTACTTCTCTACCAGGGTAGATTGTGTGTTCCAGATGTGGGCGATTTGAGAAAACATATTCTTGTAAAATACCATAACTCAATATATTCTATTCATCCATGTGCCACTAAGATGTACCGCAATCTGCAGGAAGTCTATTGGTGGAATGTCATGAAGAGGGATATAGCAGATTTTCTGAGTAAGTGCCCCAATTCCCAGCAAGTCAAAGTAGAACATCAGAAACCAGGAGGTATGACTCAAGATATTGACATTCCTACTTGGAAGTGGGAAGTGATCAATATGGATTTCATCACAGGGTTACCTCATACTCGCAAACAATATGACTATATTTGGGTGATAGTTAAGAGGATGACTAAGTCTTCTCGCTTTTTGGATGTCAAGACTACAGATTCGGCGGAGGACTATGTCAAGCTCTACATTAATGACATAGTCAATTTGGATAGGGTTTCTTTGTATATCATCTCAGATAGAGGTCCTCATTTTACCTCTAATTTTTTGAAGTCATTTCAGAAGGGTCTTGGTACTCAAGTTAACCTTAGCGTAACATTTCATCCGCAGACAGATTGACAAGCAGAGCGTACCATTCATACCTTAGAGGATATGTTGAGAGCTTGTGTGATCGATTTGAAGGTAGTAAAGATGATCATCTTCCTCTTATTGAGTTCGCCTACAACAATAGCAACCATTCCAGCATTCAGATGGCCCCTTATGAGGCTTTTTATGGGCATAGATGTAGATCTCTTGTTGGTTGTTTTGACGTAGATGAAGCATCTTTGATAAGACTAAATAGAGTCCTATATGATATGGAGAAAGTGCAACTCATTAGAGATAGACTTAAGATAGCCCAGAGTCATCAGAAATCTTATACAGATGTAAGAAGAAGGGAACTAGAGTTCCAAGTTGATGATTCGGTTTTCTTGAAAGTGTCACCTATGAAGGGGGTGATGAGATTTGGCAAGAAAGGGAAGTTCAGTACTAGATATGTAGACCTTAAAAGATCTTGAAAAGGGTTGGCAAAGTGGCATATGAATTAGAGTTGCCACCAGAATTAGCAGCAGTGCATCCGGTTTTCAATATCTCACTTTTGAAGAAGTGTGCGGGTGATCCAGCTTCTGTGATGCATTAGATAGTGTGGTTGTGAAAGATAGTATTTCTTATGAGGATGTATCAGTTGAGATTCTTGACCGGCAGGTTAGAAGGTTGAGAAACAAAAAAGTCGTTGCAGTCAAGGTTTTGTGGAGGAGTCAGTATGTACATGGAGCTACTTGGGAAGCAGAAGCAACTATAAAACCCAAGTATCCTCACCTCTTTCCTTTCGATTCCACTTTTGTTTCAGGTAATAGTACCTTTTCAGTTTGTAAGTCCCTCATGCGTGAATTCAACCTTAGAATCATGTTCCCTCAGTTTCTACTTGCATTTTCAGTGTATTCGCACCAATCAGAACTTAGTTCTTAGTGTTTTGTGGTAGGGATTTCATCTCTCTCCCTCTGTTTTCAGTTAGTATAGTCTTCATTCAAGGACGAATGTGCCAAAGGAGAGACAATGTAACACCCCATATCCAAAACAGAAAAAATCAATTTTCAGAGATTTCAGGTGCAATCAACGGTCACCATCGACGCACGATAGTCTGATCTATGGCTCGTACTGCAAATCTGTAGATTTCAGCTGCAGCCAATCCCAAACTTAACTCAGAAAAAATCAGCTAAGTCTCGACCCACGGATAGACCTACGGTCCGTAAGTCAGACTAAGGTCTGTAGTCTGTGTCCGTGGATCAAGAACCCATTTACCCATCTTCTTACATGAACCACGATTGACCTGTACGGTCTGTAGATAGGCCTACAGGCCGTAGGTGAAGGTTAGCAGCCAGTTAAGGGGAAAATGTTGTTGGGTCAACTTCAAATGGTCGTAACACTTACCCCTAAATCATTTAGGTGTCTCATGACCTATGGTATGATATATAATTGAATTATCTTTCTAGGTCCACCAAGTTTTCTAAAATCAGACCTCCCGGACCATCGATTGAATGACGACCCATCAATCCAGGTCGTCGATTTCTCCGACAATAATTAACTTAGGGGTCTTTTGGTCTTTTCCTACTTCGTTAGACCCCTATGATACATCGTTTTGACCCTAAATCATGATATTTTAGTCAGTTTAAGCCTAGAAACATAACTAAAAATTACCTAAGTCAAATCATTAATTAAAAAAATTAGAAAATTAGAAGCAAGAAAGGAGAAAAAGGTCAAGAACCCTAGTTCAAGAACACATCAAGGTTCCATCAGTTCCAGCCCCAAAACCTAAAGATCTCTCCGTGAATTTCATCACCAGGTATGTGGGATTTCACTAGTGGGTTCCATCCACCCATTGGGTCCCTAGTTTTCAGTCAGATTCTTGATTCCTATATCATGATTAGACCTAAGGTTTCTAGAACTTCAACAGAATATCATGAATTAGTTAGTTATATGTTCCAAATCAGTTTACCATTACTCAAGTTATTGCATGAATTTTCAGAACCCTAGCTATGTATTTCTTTACTTCTTGAATTACACATACTAGGTTAGATATTTTAGTTATTCAGTTTTATATGTCTCAGTTATCAATACATCATTATCAGATTAATTGTTGCATTCTCACTTTGCATGTTCAGTTTTGAGCTATCCAGTATTTGCAAAAATTCACTCATAATATGTTAAGCACTTAATTCATTCGGAGTAGCATAATACCGAGTTGGACTAGAGTTTAACGTACCCAAATAGTCCCAGAAATACTAGACAAGTAGGTTGTAAGCCCCCTTTGTGGGCATTTGATACGCTCAAACTTACTTTTCAAATAAGAAGTAGAACGGTCGTGTCAAGTAAATAACCCAACTAGTGAGGTTGGATCGTTCCCACGAGGAAAATAGTTTAGACTTAACTTCAATTTATTACTACTAATGTTCAGTCAATTACTTCCGTGGAAAGTAAACAATAAAAGGGGGTTTTCTATTTCTAAATGAATGAAAATAACTAACGAAATTGAAAGAGACACTTAACAGCTTTGAATGTTGGAGTTTAATCAATTAATCAAAGTAACTAGGGTTTACGTGTTCCCCGCAGGTTCATAACTTGATAATTCTAACTATAACAATTCTTTCCTAGTATCTTGCATGCAAAGTGATAAGTTATGTATTTCTAAATCCTTGGTCCGGCATCTAGAAAATTTCACTCCGTACCTTGGTCCGGCTATGTGTGTTGCTATCATAACCCTTATCTTTACCTCATATTAAGCATCGTATTCGATATTTGACTAAGTTATTACCTCGTACCAATCAATACTAGCCTATTAGATAGTATACACTAAATCTATGTTGATAATTCTTTTCCTATTATCTACCTCCTTGGTCCGGCAAGTAGCATTAAGGCGAGTTCTAACGTTGGCCATCCGTTAAAAAGACTTCTAAGCGAAAGAATTATTAATACATGCAAGACACTATTCTAGAATTGTTATTTTAGTTAGGTTTTATCTCATTATTTGCCTATGGTTCCCACAACCCTAGTTATGGAGTTTAGTTACCCATAGTCATAATCACAATATTCAAATATATGATATAAGAATTCATGTACTTACTTCAATGAGAAAGAGTAAAATCCGAAAGTTTTCTTGATTAATCACCAACAATCACTTGCAAGAATCCCAAAGTAATCAAGAATCTCACAAAAAGTCTAATGATAATGAAAAGTCCAACACTAATACACAGATTCTAATTAATGATCTCCAGTCTAACAATGCACAGTCTACCCCCAAAAATGAGGTTTTTTGAACTATTTAAAGAAAATAAAAAACCTAAATAAACAAGGACTCTATTTACTGGAAATCTGTCAAAACGCAGCTGGGTCGACGGACATTGAGACGGACCGTCGCGGTCACGACGGACCATCATGGACTCCGTCGTCCCATACTTGTGCAATTTCTTCTGCTTCTTCATTACCCTCGACGGCAAGTATGACGGACCGTCACAAGCACAACGGTCTGTCGAGGGTCTTCGTTCCAAAACACTTAAACTCTTGGAATATGGGTACTGGGACTACTTCTCTGAACTTCATGACGAACCTGCAGGACGGACCGTCATAGACACGACAGAACGTCATGGTCTCCGTAACCCCACACTTGGTCAGACTTCCCCATCTTCCTTCTGCAGCTGCACTATACTGCCACCTACGGACCGTCATAGACACGACGGACCGTCACAAGCTCCGTAGGTGGTCTCTTCTGCATTTCTTCGCTCAAAA
>NC_028646.1:48886032-48909065 GCF_001406875.1 Solanum pennellii | reverse complement strand
ACTCGCTCTCAGAACAGAGTCACACTCATTCATACCTATTGCCATAAGCTTGCCCTTATTTTCATTGCTTTAAGCTCGCTATACAACCCTTAAGATCACGATAGGACTTTCTTAGCTTGTAACATAGGCTCAGGGTCAGGTAGGGTATATTTAGGTATACTTTAGTGACTTTTTGCCCACCTTGAAATATCGGCTAAACATACCATTTTCTATCATTTTATCTCGCCCAGTTTCTCATATTCTTTCACCTTGCTATTTTCTCCTCTTTCTTCATTTGTGTACGTGACTCTCTTCTTTTTTTGCTTGTATTTCTTGTATATTTTTCTTTTTCTTTACTTACCTTTCAACTAATTCTTGAGTCACTTTACTTTTGTTCTTTCTTTCTCTTTGTTCTTTCAACCCCACTTTCCAGAGTATTCCTCATAATAGCCACCCTCAACTCATGGCTTTGCCATGAGTCAAGGTACACAATACCCAAAGTTGGGTCAGGGCCATAACGAAGGTTTTTTACTGCATTAGCCACCCTCAACGTATGCTTTTGGCATAAGATGAGATGCACATGTCCAAGGAGGGACCAGGGCCACCACATTATTCCCAGAAAAGATCAGTTGGGGTGAGAAAGAAAGGTCTAATTTAGGCTCATATCATTTGGATCAAAGAAGGATAAATTTCATTTGGTTTTCTTTTATTTAGGCTAAACAATGGGCTATATTGAATAAGGGCCTATGATCCTTTCCTAATTGTCTATTACAGCTTACTTTTAGCAGGACTAACCAGGCAAGTTCTAGCTCAGTACACATAGTGGACTATTCAAATCTTCCTCGCACTCACTTGACATCTCATCACTCTACCAGATTATCAGACACCTAGTTCGAATTTTAGACTTAGGGTCATGCAGTGGTGTACCTCTATGTCATGCTTAGAGCCACACATTTATCAATTTCTATGCCTAGTCATGCATATTTTCCATTTTATCAGAATATCATTTTAGCCATCATGCTCCAGAATTAAACTATGTACACAAGATATAGACATGCCGGTTCAACAGAAAAAGTAATCAGTCTTTTGGGGAAAAAGAACACAGGCAAGAAAACCCCAAAAGAGGATAGTGAATTGGGCTACTCAGACTTCACCCTAGCACTCACTATCCATTTACCCCACCCCCAACAAAAAGACATGCAATTGTCCCCAATGCATAAAAAAATTGAAATACTAGAGTGGTAGGTGAAGCAAACCTGTGGCGCAAAGCGCCGACGATCAACAAGCTGGTGGGTCCGGTACCCCGGAACCCACTACCTCTGTAGTCTGGACACCCTCAGTGATGTCCTCAGCAACAACAGCACCATCAACAGTGCCTCCCGCTATCTCCACAGTTCAAGAGCTAGACGCCCCAGCAGCTAACTCTCGAACTCTCTGCTGGCGCGCCTCCTCCTCAGCAAGCGAGGCTCTCCTCGCAACCTCCATCTCACGGCGCTCCTTCTCCATTGGTGGCTGACCCAGAAGGTGTGCCGGTCAGTGTGCGCTCTTCATCAGACTGGGAGGCAGTGACTACGCTGGACGCCACCTTTTTGGGTGTGGCTCTGGCAGCACGTGCAGCACGGGAAGGGGTGGAAGTGCTTGGGGGCACGTACTCGGGGTCACGCTTATCATCAGAGCCAATGACCAGGCGGGCAGACGGGGCGACAGACTTCGATCGCCCGTGTGCATAGACTCGATCTTTTTTAGGTGCCATAGTAGATCGTACCTGTAAAGGATCAATATTAGTACTAGAAGGAGCAAACAAGACAAGCAAAACCACACAAAAAAAATTAAAATAATATGACATTTCTATTGTAACAGTGACACACGACGGGCCTGGTGACGGCACGTCGTGACTACGACGGACCGTCATGGGGTCCGTCGTGTCTTACTTAGACTATGTATATATGGAGAACCCTGAAGGAGAGTCTCTGACTAGTATGACGGTATGTGCAGGACGGACCGTCACAGGTACGACGGTCCGTCGGAGGACACTTGAAAGAAATGGAGACCCTTAGGAGAGGGGTCTCTGACCGTCATAACGGTCATGCAGGACGGACCGTCGTGGGTATGACGGTCCGTCGTACTCGTCAGTTTGAAGACACTTAGAAAAACGGAAAGAGACCCTTAGAAACATGGTCTCTGACAACCAGAACGGTTGTGCAGGACGGACCGTCGTGAAGACGACGGTTCGTCACATGTGTCCGTTAGAGGACACTTAGAAAAAAAATGGGCAGTGGGGTGTTAGGGCTTTTGGAATGGACCCTACGATGGTCCGTCGTGGGTACGACGGTCCATCATCGGGGTCTCGTTCTGTAGATCAGTGACTGAACTGGGGGTACCCCATTCATCCCCGATGACCCAAATCGAATTTGTAGTGTTTTGGACCTACATTTGTCTAACCAAAATACCTAGTAAACTAGTAATTGCAAAAGCACCTATGTCTAGGGTTTTAAACACGGCAATTTTGGAGATTTTTAACCTAGGTTAGACAGAATTTTATATAAAAGAACATATCAATAAAAACTAGGCTAAAACTAATTGATAAGCAAAAATGCTAGATAAATGAGTAGAAATTAGAGACACATACCTGAGAATTGGAGAAAAACAAGATGGAAAAGTATTTGGTGACCGAGAAGACACCCACAACAGCAACTCCGACTAGATAAATAACTTTTAGGGATTTAGAGGATTTTGGGGGAACAATGATCGGTTGGTAGAGGGAAATAGGCGGAATAGTGAAGGAATGGGGTGAAATGAGGGGTTGGGGGAGTTTAAACGGTATGATTTTGAAAAGACTCCAGCCGGGTCGGGTTGGGTACGTCTCATTAATGACGCGACGAGTCCCCGACGACGGTCCGTCTCAATTGTGACGATCCGTCGTTGGTTCCGTCGCGTGTGCCCTAGTTTGAAAATAACAGAAAGACGTACCTGGTACGATGGATTCATGCGACGGTCCATCGCAGAAGCAACGATCTGTCGCTGTATCCGTTAGTGACTGCTGCAGAGTAATTTTCTGCAGAATTTCCTGGTGATGTGCCTTGCAAATTTAAAACTCATTAGTAGAAAAATGCTACCATTACTAAAAAGAAAAACTATAAGTATTGGGTTGTCTCCCAACAAGCGCCTGATTTAATGTTGCGGCACGACTGAGGACACTTGATTACTCAGACTTCATCAAGATGGTATGCCTCTATCACTTCATTCGCCGATTCAGCTTGCCCGAGATAGATTTTTATGCCTCTATGCACGAATCAAAAACAATAAAACAAAGTAAAATCAAGAAAATATCAACTAAACTATAGTAATAAGTTCAAGTTAATCTAAAAGCTATATTCCCCGGCAACGACGCCAAAATTTGATACGCTCAAACTTACTTCTCAAATAAGAAGTAAAGCGGTCGTGTCAAGTAAATAACCCAACTAGTGAGGTTGGATCATTCCCACGAGGAAAATAGTTTATACTTAACTTAAATTTATTACTACTAATGTTCAGTCAATTACTTCCTTGGAAAGTAAAAACAATAAAAGGGGGGTTTCTATTTCTAAATGAATGAAAATAACTAACGAAATTGAAAGAGACACTTAACAGCTTTGAATGTTGGAGTTTAATCAATTAATCAAAGTAACTAGGGTTTACGTGTTCCCCACAAGTTCATAACTTGATAATTCTAACTATAACAATTCTTTCCTAGTATCTTGCATGCAAAGTGATAAGTTATGTATTTCTAAATCCTTGGTCCGGCATCTAGAAAATCTCACTCCGCACCTTGGTCCGGCTACGTGTGTTGCTGTCCTAACCCTTATCTTTACCTCATATTAAGCATCGTATTCGATATTTGACTAAGTTATTACCTCGTACCAATCAATACTAGCCTATTAGATAGTATACACTAAATCTATGTTGATAATTCTTTTCCTATTATCTACCTCCTTGGTCCGGCAAGTAGCATTAAGGCGAGTTCTAACGTTGGCCATCCGTTAAAAAGACTTCTAAGCGAAAGAATTATTAATACATGCAAGACACTATTCTAGAATTGTTATTTTAGTTACGTTTTACCTCATTATTTTCCTATGGTTCCAAAACCCTAGTTGTGGAGTTTAGTTACCCATAGTCATAATCACAATATTCAAATATATAATATAAGAATTCATGTACTTACTTCAATGAGAAAGAGTAAAATCCGAAAGTTTTCTTGATTAATCACCAAAAATCACCAACAATCACTTGCAAGAATCTCAAAGTAATCAAGAATCTCACAAAAATTCTAATGATAATCAAAAGTCTAACACTAATACACAGAGTCTAATTAATGATCCCCAGTCTAACAATGCGGAGTCTACCCCAAAAACGAGGTTTTTCGAACTATTTATCAAAAATAAAAAACCTAAATAAACAAGGACTCTATTTGCTGGAAATCTGTCAAAATGCGGCTGGGTCGACGGACATCGAGACGGACCGTCGCGGTCACGACGGACCGTCATGGACTCCGTCGTCCCATACTTGTGCAATTTCTTCTGCTTCTTCATTACCCTCGATGGCAAGTATGACGGACCGTCACAGGCACAACGGTCCGTCGAGGGTCTTCGTTCCAAAACACTTAAACTCTTGGAATATGGGTACTGGGACTACTTCTCTGAACTTCATGACGAACCTGCAGGACGGACCGTCATAGACACGACGGACCGTCATGGTCTCCGTAACCCCACACTTGGTCAGACTTCCCCATCTTCCTTCTGCAGCTGCACTACGCTGCCACCTACGGACCGTCATAGACACGACGGACTGTCACAAGCTCCGTAGGTGTTCTCTTCTGCATTTCTTCGCTCAAAAACCTCCGCATTTATCTATGGACAAATTTTCTGCAAATAAGGAGAAACTTATATAAAAATTAGCACAAAAAGGCTTTTGGACACACTAAACTTAAGGAAAAAGTATTAATAATACCGTGAAACCACGGTATATCAGCATTAGTTTAGTGATCACTCCAGCATGTCATTATACATATGGAAGGGCATATTGGGTCCTCCTAATGGGGCATATACATCGGACTCCACATTTAGCTCATGTGATTTAATTATCGATGACTAGTAACTCCCATAGTTCAGTCAGACTCTATTGCATTGACCTTATTTACAGTTCAATTAGTAGTCAGTCTCAGTATGTTATAAATTTGGTCATTGCATTCAGCTAGCTCAAAATTCACTATATCATGTTCAGAATATTTCTTGCTTTTGTGCGTGTTCAGTTATGTTTATTTTAGATTTACTCTATCATACATGCTCAGTACCTTTCAAGTACTAACGCATATATATGCTACATCTTCTCGTGATGCAGGTTTAAGTTTCCAGCATCCAGATCACGCTTAGATTGATTTTCGATCTCCAATTCAGTAGAATTAGTGGTGAGTCCTTATTCTCCGAGGACAATAGTAATGAGTTCATTTTAATTTTAGTCCTTTAGTTTTAGTTTCTCCTAGACTTAGTTGGGGCATGTCCCAGCATTTCTAGTTAAAGGCTATTTTTCAGACATAGTTAGTTTCGGCTTAGTATTGAGTTAAAATTTTCTTTGTATTGAACTCATCGATTTTCAAATATGTCAGTTATAAAATATGGGTATTTCCTATATTTTCATTTTAAATTTTTATTTAGCTTCCGCATTCAAATTATTATCTTTAATATTCTCATGATCATGCCAGTAGGGTTAGTTCGGGATCACTTGTGGTCCTAGGTCTCGTGTCTGCATCTCAAGGGTAGCTCGGGGCGTGACAGCAACGGAGTCTGCAGAATTATTTGAGTGCTTGTGAGTGTCAGCCCGAGCTTTTTAACAGAGTCCTTCTTGACCCACTTTTCACCAACCTGCACATACCTCGTACTAGAAAAAGTGCGAGAATCATAATTTGAATTTATAAGAGAGGAGTAAACATAGAAATATTTGCAAGATGATTCACAATAATTATCTAGATGAGCAAGCCATAGGGTAGACCTGTAGAGGCATTCAAGTCTTCAGCACTTTTCCACATATATGCTTTGAACCATTTGGCCTAGTTGCTGCGGTATTTTTTAAGCAAGCAGTAGAGAACAAACACGTCATGAGTAGAGATATTACTCAAGGAACTCTTACTCGGAATAAGAGTTGTGGCCGTGATGTGTGCGAGAATACGATTCTTGAAACACAACGACAAGGGACCAAAGTCAGAAATATCTGAGTGGGGTTCAACCACAACTCACTTTAAACCTTCCAGAGAAATTTTAAAGTCATTAGTCCAGGTTACGTTCATGTACGGAATTACTCCAAAGAAGTTAGTACCAAACATATCCTCGATAGCTTTTCATTAATGATAAAGCGCATGTCTCTAACTCACCAATGTCAGGGGAGATGTGAAGATTCTCATAGAAGATTCAAACTGCTTCGTCCAAAAGCTCAAGACCACACAAGGTAAAAATAGAGACAATTTCTGCGCTTTGAGAGAGGAGCTTACCGAGAAGTGAGAGTCCTTTAGTTGACTAAGGTTGAACACACGACCGAAAAAATGGAACGGGGTTTGAAGTGTTCATACATGTGCTTCTGTTTGATACCCTCTAATCGTTGCATGTCCGCATGAGAGAACGATCCCGTCACCAGGAGATGACGCTTCTTTGAAGGTTTCTGTTTTAAAGTAGAAGATATCTTTTTCGAAGATGCGGACAGAGCATCTATGGATCCTGTAGAGGAATGAGACGAAAAAGAGATCGTCCAATTCGAAAGAACTCTATGCGGCAGAAGATTTCTTTGAGGTCATGGAGCGATTTTTGGTCATGCTGAGTTGAAGAATAAGAAAATTCAATTAACTGGATAAAAAGAAGAGGAAAAGAAAAATAAAAGAAGAGAGAGAAAAGGAAGAGGAGTAGTCGAAAAAGAAGGGATTTGACAATATGTAAGGGGAAGTGAAGAGACGGCGGCATATCATAATTACAAAACACCAAAAAAAAGGAAAAAACATTATACGCATAAGGAAGTAAAATAATCACAAAAAGGATAATAAATATAACGCGTACAAATTAATTAAGGCACTTAATACCAACGCGATTTCTAAGAGAACAAAATCTTTGTTTGAGAAGTTGTTTAGTAAAAATGTCAGCTAATTGATTTTCAAAGTCTAAAAATTCTAGAAAAAAATCACCATTTTCAACATGATCTTAAATAAAATGATGCTTAAAGTCAATATGTTTAGCCCTAAAATAATGCACAATATATTTAGATAGACTAATAGCACTAGTTTTATCACAGAAAATCTGGACAGCTTATAGGAAAGATCATAATCAAGTAATGGATGCATCATCCATAAAATTTGAGTACCACAACTTCCAACAACTAAATATTCATATTCCTTGGTGGATAAAGCATCTGAATAGCCAATTAAATCGAAATGAGTAGAATGAGGATACCATAGTCCCAAATCGGAGGTCTCGATAGGGTAGCAAATAATTTATTCTACGACTGTGAGATGTGATTCCTTCATAGAAGCTTGAAATCATGCACACTTGCATACACTATACATTATATCGGCTAGACTAGCTGTGAGATATAATAGGGAGCCAACTATTCCTCTTGTCACGACCCGAGAACATCCCCAAGTCGTGATGTGGCGTACTTGACCTCTCGGAGGTCATATACAAGTCTCCTAGCTTTATTCATCACATAGATATGAAAAGTAGTGCGGAATTAAAACTTTTCAAAATAAAGTCAATAAGGAAACTCTTTTATAAAATGTAAGAAGAACTAAGTCTCATATGAAGCCATCTTAGTTACATGTTATTATCATAGGGTCATAGCCCATACATTTTAAAAAATTAATAGTCTTTATACAAAGTATTTAATGAAGAAACTAGAAATAACACCCATGTTCTCGACTGTACGAGGACATACCAAGAGACTTGAGAGAACAATCTAATTCCCAAGCTTCAACTCTAAGATCCTCACTTCCTTCCACCTATACTTCTAGAAATAAAGAAGAATATGAGTTAGTACAATTAAGCACTAAGTATGTCAATCATGCAAAAACATGCTTTAAAAAGGACATTTTAGTTGATGTATGCTTTTCATGCTATCTTGATAAAACTTCATGAACTAAGTGTAAAAGACATCATACAAGTCAATCATTAACATACAAAGTCATACTCTCGTAACTGTTAACATATAATCATATTCATTAAGTAACCCATTTTAACCATTTAGACCATCTATCCAAAGTTATCCTAAGACCCACCTAGGTAAGAAATGAAGATACTGTCCATACAACCTCTTCGTTACACACCTAAGTGTTCCTTAAGACTACTAAAGATAACGATATTTCCTTTCCATCACAACTCAACAAGTCAACATTCATTACTAGAGATACTAGAGGAATCATTCAGAGCCGTTGCACCAGGTGCTAAAGCATGGGTGTTTTGTATCCATTGAGCAAAAACGGGTTGTAATTGTATAGCGGTATCTGAAAACATATCTTAGACCCATATTCCTATGTTCTTCCAATGTTTACTGTATTACTGGGATTCCTATTTATTGAACCATATCAAAGAAGCTACTTTCTTTCTGGCTTTTATACCCAGGTAGTGCATTTAAAAACTTCAAATAAAGACCATGCCCAAGGATAACTCTAAGTTACACTAATGCAATGTGGAAGTAGCATCACATATCACTAATCCCATTTAGTGCTCCTTCGGAACCACCCTTTACTAGGCACATCACAAGTCAACCATTCACATAACCTTCATTAACATTAGACATAAGACCAACATGTTTCAATAACATTAGACATAAAGTCAACTTACTTCATTAACATCATATAACAACCCATTCATTCATTAACATTACAATGACACACTAAGACTCCCTCCAAATGCCTACTCGTGCAATGCATAGATAGTGTCCCATTCCACCAGCTACCCTAAGTAGTACACCCTTAGGAAGACCTAGTTCATCACATTCTTTTGTGGGGGCTAGCTTTAACCGACATAGATCATGAAATCTTAACATAGAATCCCGGTATTAACCCCTACCTGGTGAGTGGTCCCCACTTGCCTAAGGTAGGGTCATTCTTTTAGACTTTACATGGAATACCACTAGCTAGTCCTATGCGGGTGCATAGTTAAGGGATAAGGATATTACTTCTATGTACAACATTTCAACTCACAAGAGTACCCATCTCAAGAGGTTACTTTTGGATACTTCATCTCTACTCACGAAAAGTATCCACCCCTTTTCAAATCCTCTAGGTACTAAGCATTAATCCCCACGAAGTTTTCAACTTTATTACATTCATTATCTATAGGTTAAAGGATTGCTACTAAATGCTACATATCAACTCACGAAGAGTACTCATCCTAACCTATCATTCATTCATTAGAATGCTCTTAGGAATATTGAGGTCGATACTAGACACTACATCTACTCACGAAGAGTGTCCACCCCAAAATATCCAATTCATTCATTAGAGTTCTATTGAGAAAACCTTTCAATAGACTCACATTCATTACATCTTCATTAGCTTCATTCATTCATTCATTCATTCATTGTATATATGAGAAAACCTTTCACATAACCACCATTATTCAATACATTGTCTTCTAAACAAGATCATACTTCATTTATCATAATCCACACACAATCATACTTCACATTTTCATCATACTTTAATTAGTCATATTATCTTGAAGACACACATTCACAACTTCATATCACACCTATATACATAAGCATCATGACATTACTTTACTTCACATTCTATGCCTTCAAGGCTATAACCACAACACACATACATATCATATACATTAGCTAAACACCACCACCATAAGTAGACCTTACCACACAAGAGTAATTCAATAAGAACTAGAAAAATTTAGATCCACTTACCCTTTATCGTTGCCATGATCACCATTTCTCAATTCTCCAATTATTCATCATAATTAACCATGGATAGCAATAGATACTAATAGTACAACATAGTATAAACACATTTCTAACAATATCCGATCACATTCATCAAACCCACTTCATAAGCCAATTTATGTAATTAGGACAAAACATGGGTTCTTCAAAGAATTCAATTAAAATCATCTTTAATCCTTTATTCAACAAGAATATATCAATATCATGACCTAGAAAACAATGAACTCTAATGCATAGAGTCAAAAATTGGAAAATTGATCATTGATTCACTTTTGAGAACCTTTAAATTGGACTTCTTGAATGAGAGGTTATTCAAGAATGAAAATTACCATACCTTAGTACTAGGAAGCCCACAAAATTTGAGTTGCAAACTTGATGAATTGACTTTCTTCCTTGGAGCTTGAAAGTCCTTCAATGGAGGATTTGAATAGAGAGAATTTTAGAAAGAGGTGAGAGCAATTGGGTTTTTTATTTCGGGATTTGTTTTAGCGTGGGAATGGGTGTAAAATGACTCAAATCCAATATATAATACACCCCTATAATACGCAAAACACACATACATTATTTGGACATTTTTAAATAAGTCATACTTAATTTTTATTTTTGAAATTATCGTTGGAGAACAAGTCTGCGTCGCGGAGGTGTTTCCACAAGTTTCTGGAAATTAATTTTTGGACAGAAGGGTCCACCATGAGGTTGATGACACGGACCAACTTTTTGGTCCTTGATGGAGCAAGTCCACGATACGGAGCCACTCCCTCAAGGTACTGCTCGCTTGCTGCCTTGACAGGTTCTCTCCCAAAGTTTAGTCCTCCTCAAGGACCCTTCTGTTGGTCCTTGGTGAGCCGTACTTGGGAATTTTGACCCTAAAGATATACCTATAGGTCTTAGGGTCATCCTATTGACTTTAGACTCCAAACACATAAAAATATGTACAACATACTAGGACACACCAACACATAAAATACTAGTTCTCGAACGTCTTAGTTGTCCCTTGACGTTTGACTTCAAAACTGGCTTCTAAAGCTATTCTTCATTATTTTAACAAGTTATTAACTCATAAAATCCATGTGAGACTCTAGTTCATCCTATTTCATTTTGAGAGTGTTTCACCTATATACATCTTTTCGTCCACATCTTTTCCTGGTGTGTTTGTCTCAAGGCACGTGGAATAACTCATTGGGGTACAAAAGGCTTTGAAGTTTTCGAGTACAAACTTCTTAATTAACTCTTTGGTGTACTTTGATTGACTAATGAAAGTATCATCAGTTGAATGCTTGAGTTGAAGTCCGAGAAAGAAAGTGAATTCTCCTATAAGACTCATTTCAAATTCTCCTTTCATCATATTTGCAAAATTCTCACATAAAGAAGGATTAGAACTTCCAAAGATAATATCATCAACATAAATTTGAACTATAAGAATGCATATACCAGATCTTTTTTGAAGAGAGTAGTATCAATTTACCCTATTTGGAAATTGTTTTGAAGTAAAAAGGAACTTAATCTTTCATATCTAGCCTTTGGATCTTATTTAAGTTCGTAAAGAGCTTTGAATAGTTAATAAACAAATTCAGGACAAGATGGATTTTCAAAACCAGGGGGTTGTTTGACGAAAACTTCTTCTTTTATAAAACCGTTTAGAAAATTACTTTTCACATCCATTTCAAAGAGTTTAAACTGTTTGAAAGAAGCATAAGAAAGCAGAATTCGAATAGATTCTAACCTTGAAACAGGTGCAAAGGTTTCATCGTAATCAATACCTTCTTGTTGTGAGTAGCTTTGAGCAACTAACCCTTCTTTTTTTCAAGTAACTTTGTCATTTTCATACAGTTTGTTTCTAAATACCCACTTGGTTCCGATAACAAAGTAACTTTTTGGTCTTTTTATGAAAGTCCACACCTGATTCCTTTCTAATTAATCAAGTTCTTCCTTCAGTACCCATGACTCGTCTTTCATAGTTTCATTTATTCATTTTGTTTACATTTTAGCTATCGGTGCAATAGAAGCTTGTTTTCTGAGAGAAAATCGCGTCTGAATTTTGTTATTAGGTTCACCGAGAATAAAGTTTTCAGGATAACTAGTATTATCTCTCCATTCTCTTGGAACTTTTGTCAGCTTTAGTAATCGACTATGCCTCTGTGATAGTCGACTCTTCAACAGAGCTTTTAGAATTGATATGTGCAGTATTTTCAGTTGTTTTAATGGGAGTGATTTCGCCTTCACCTCCTGCGACCTCCTACATCCAAGATTATTCTTCCCATTATTGTGGATGAAGCACTTGCATCCGGAGGGATGAAAGTAGCTTATGTTTAGTTTCTTACCTATCCATAGTTCATAGGGAGTCTTATTTAGGATGAGTCTGATCAAACACATGTTTAGAATGTGACACGCAATGCTAACAACTTCTACCAAAAAGTGATCAGGTAAGCTTCAATCCAAAAGCATTGTTCTTGCCGTATTTTATAAAGATCTATTTTTTTATTCAACTACTTCATTATGTTGAGGGGATCTGGGTGAAGAGAAGTTCACAAAATTCTTCAAACACTTTATTTTCAAATCCACCACCATGGTCACTATGTATAGTTGTGATGAAGTATCATGTTTCTCTTTGAACTTTTCTACAAAAGGCTCTGAAGTTAGCAAAAGCTTCAATTTTATGAGTTAAGAATATTACCCATGTGAACCTTGAGAATTCGTCAACAATCACGAAAGCATATATCTTACATCCAATGCTAGCAGTTCGAGTTGGACCAAAAAATATGAAGAAACCGTGGGGTTTAGATGTACTTGCATACCCATTTGACATGAGTCACATATGTGATCTTTTTCAAACTTTAGTTTTGGCAGTCCAATCACCAGTTCAAGTCTAGATAATTTTTCAAGAGCGTGCATGCTTGCGTGTCCAAGATTTCGATGGCATAGCCATGGATCGCTTGCAACTGCAGTAAGATAGGTAAGAGATGGACAATCAACATTATTTAAGATATAAATATTGTTTACTCGATCTCTTATAAGTGTCAGCCTTTTCTCATGATGTTTAATGATGCAGTTGGTTGTATTGAATGTGACTTGAAATATAACATCACACAGTTGACTCATGATGAGTAGATTATGTTGGAGTCCTTCAACTAAGTATACTTCGACTAAATCGCATGATGAACTGAGTGTAATAGTTCCGACTCAGGTAACTTCTCCTTTGGTATTGTCTCCAAATCTAACACATCCTCCATCTATTCTTTTTATTGTTTTGAAGTTTTGCTTCTTTCTGCACATATGTTTGGAGCATCCACTATCAAGTATTCACATGCCCTTTTTGTAGGTTTTCTTAGATTGCTCCTGCAAGACAAAAATATTAGTTTTTTAGGAACCCAAATATTTTTGGGTCCTTGATGATTAACAACTTTTGGTCCCTAAATTCATTTTCCAGAAGAATATTTTCTAAAATTAAAGGACCTATGACCAACATCGCCACAAGTGAAACAAACAACAGTTGTTGATGAATTAGGAGAATAAGGATGAGAGAAAGATCTATATGATCTGTTAGAATTATGACCTAGAGAGTTCCTTTCGTAGAACGTAGTTCTGTTTGATTGAACAGAAATATGGCTTGGGGATTTTCTGACTGATACTGTTTAACTGCATGTTTACTTCCTCCAGTTGTTTTGTTGGTAAATCAACTTAAATTTGACTCACAATACAACAAACTTATAGCTTTAATATTAGTTTGAATTACCTCTTGTTGTTCCTTAGTAATATATAGAATGATTCAGGATAAAAAGGTTTTTTCAGTTCCATCTTTTTCAGTTAATTGAGGAATTGACTTTGGACCTTTCTCGATGACTATCCATGCTTGATGGTCATTTGAGGAGACAGAGATTCTGAATTTATCTTTCCAGTAAGAGTAATGTTGTCCATTGAAGATTGGTGGTCGATGTGAAGAGTGTCCATATTGAAGTAGAGCACCAAAGATTTGGTAGTGTGTCATTTGATTTTACTCACGTGTGGTAAACACTGAAACTGCGAGAGCTGCTCTGATACCTATTATGTGGTAATTTATCTATCTTAGAGAAATTACTTTTTCAAATGTTCTAAGTATAAAACATTTTTTAGAAAAAATTCTTAGAAAGAGTTGCAGTTAAATTTTTTTTAAGAAATTAAGAAGACTTAATTTAGAAAGACTCTTACAGATTAAGTCTTAAAAATTTAGAGAAAATGGGTATGAAGTTTTTATTTATGCTTTAAAAAGGTTTTTAAGGAATTTGATGCGCCGCTAACATGCGGTTAGCACTTGACTAAAATACTTTTTTGACTATTTTTAAAAAATGTGATTTCACATAAAAAAACAATAACTTACAAAATTTGATCAACTTAGAGAAAAATGGCTAAATAAATGACATGTTCTATTTTATTTTATTTTTTTAGAGAAAGTGATGTCAAATGAAACTTAATTAAATAAGTGATTAGAATTTTCACATATAACTAGATTAATTAAGATTTGTTTGAATTGTTTTTAAAATGATATCTTTCACCAATTAAAAGCATGAAAACTCTTTAAAATTAATTTAAGAAGTTTTGGTTAATGATAAAATACAAGAGTTGATATGGAGCCAAATTTTATTCAAGTAAATTAACATAAAAATATAGTTTCTCTTTTGGAAATTTAATTACATTTAACCAAATCAAATAAAAAGGTTAGATTTAAACAAATTACATATAATAAACAAATAAGAAGGAAAAATAAAAGAGAAACAAAAAATTAGATTTTTGGGCCTTAGCCCAACCTATCCTAAAACTACCAAAAATCTGCACATATATATGGGGTTTTAGCCCAATTTCCCTGCATTTATATAGTGTATAAAGCGAGTCTATATTTTTGTATATTCTTGTGTACCAAGACCAACATCCAGTAGGTGCAGATTAGTGTATACAAAGATATATAATCCATTTTTGTACTCCCATACCTCCTTATCTGTTTTCAACCTGTATTTAAATACTTTTATTTGTATATGAATGTATACTTTCAACCTGTAATTCTGCTTCCAATGGTTTGACTAAGAATGGGGATTGAGTCGGTAAAGAAATTGAAGCTCGTATCAGAAATGCAAAGAGAAAAGAAAGTCCACAAGAGACTCGAGTGGGAATCACATGCAACAAAATGACAAAAGATTAGCACATAACTCAACCAAAACGAATACAAAAAAAAGGATATGCTAAAGAAATCATACAAGGACAAATATGAATCTTTAAAGAGATACACTAGAGAACACGATGTACAATTAAATAGTGAATTAACATGGTAACTAGCGATATGCATTACAGTGATCAAAAGGAATCATGACTTAGTTATAAATGACTGTATTGAACAATATTCTTTTCTTTAAAATTAAATAAAGGAGCACCAACATGGAAACCTACAGATATGACTAACATATTTATAAACTAGAGAGGACAATGTAACAAGTGAAAGAAAGCAATTAATGCACAACAAATGACTCCTGAATACTATTAAAGAAAACACATTACAGAAGAGCAAAACAAAAATAAAAGAAATACATAAAAGAGCAGATGCATTTCATTAGTTGAAAATAGTTTCACGGATCCAAAATGCGATATAGGTAGTCAAGAAAATATAAACCTTAAGAAGTAGGCAGCAACTCATGAAAAGGGCTCTAACATGTTATTCAAAACAGTGCAGCAACAAAAAGATTGAGAAACAGAGAAAGCGAAGCCATTAGCATACAGATATTATTTACACCGCATACTATTAGCCATATTAATTAATCATGAGACTCACAGACCTATGTAGATAATGATACTAACAATACAAACTAGATGAAGTACCATTTGATGATAGGAGACGCATTAGGAATGAGAATTGCAGCGAAACAATCATACGCTTCGAACCAACATGAAACCCAAACTCAAATTGAGAAGTATGAAATCACAAAATTAAATACTTCACCAGAGTTGAGGACATTTAACTATATGAATGCTAAAATGACAGATTTTGGCATCAATATTAAGACAAGACAAACGGAGATTAAATTGGATTAAGTTGTGTTGTCGAGAGCTTGCGACAGTAAATCATAAAACAAACAGAATACCCATCACTAATGAGAAGAGTCACTATTGATATGCTTCTCATTATTTTAAAGCCAAAAGTAGAAATATCAAAATGAATCAAACAGTCATCCATATGACACGGTCAAGAATTTCAGGAAATTCGAAACACAGTGAATCGAACAAGAAAACCAAACTAGGTTTATGACTTGTAAAACGGAAAATAGAAGGAGGATTATTACCTTTTTCAGCGATTGGAATCAACGAGCTTGACTATGAAGCAACTTCCACACCACACGAGATGAGTTCCGGTGAACTGCTCGGGAGTAAAAAAAGAAAGGACGTTTTCCTCGAGAAAAATCTTAAACCTAAAGTGCTATTTTAGCTATTCGACATTCCTATTTCTTAATGAAAATTCTCTGTTTCTTCAAAAGTGGCAAATTAATCCATAAAAAAAGTCCAATTTCCGATCCAAAAACTCCCTATGCTCGCCCCTTCCTTCAACGATGGGTAGGGGTAGTTTATATAGAGGGTGAAATGAGTGAAATTTTCGAATTTGAAATTCGAATGATGTGAAAAGTTGTGACTTCCGCAAAAGGAGGGGAAATGGGACGTGAGGGAGTACTGCTCACGCCGTTTGGAGTTGCTGTCGTTGTTGACATTTACTGGTTTTTTGGGTTTCGTCTTGGACGGTTGGATTTGGGCGTGTTCTTGCTAGAAAAAAAAAAAGCAGAAGGAATTTGGTATGTGGTACGTAATAATGCTGGCAACGGAACCGGTACTTACCGGATCCGTCCCGGTCCCGTTCGGTACCGGTTAGTATCGTTAAGGACTGCTAATTTCCGGTTCCGGGACAGGTACCGGGACGGAAATAGGTAAATACCGGAAATTACCGGTCCGGTTAAAAAAAATTTAAAAAAAAACATATCCGTTACTAGCCGTTGGGTAACGGCTAGTGGGCCCCCCAACGGCTATTTGAGTAGAATTTCAGCCAATAGGAGCCCTACCCCATCCCAAACTTTTTTAATACCCTAAAGTTTTAAAAATTACACTTTAATCCAATTTTTTACATATAAATACCCCTAAATTTCATTCTTTTAAATCACAAAATCATCTATTCATCTTCTACTCTCTCAACTCTCTACTCTCTATATCTAATCTCTAGTTCTATATATATAATATCTTAAATTCCGGTGTTGCCTTACTTGGTCTTTGGAAATTAGATTTGGAGCTTCAAAATTCAATTTTCAACTTTCCACGTTCGGCTTTCGGCGGTCATAAACGTCTACTTTTTTAAGTAGACGTTCGGTACATTCGTTCTAACTTTTATTTTATGTTTCATTTATATTTAAATAATTATTTATTTATTTTGTGATTTATTATTTGCATAATTGCATAACATTTTTCGTATTATATTTAATCTCACGTTTAATTTTTTAATATGGATTTCGGCAAAAATATTGTTCAAAAAGGAAAGGGGAAAAAAGTGCATTAGAGCGTGTAAAAAATATTTGTAACTTTACATCCTCCGATAATGCAAAAACCGGTAGTTCTTCTAAATCAAAAACTAAAAAATCTACTATATTAAGAATAAATACGGATGATTATACACATGTTGATGATACGGTTTTTAATATTGATAGTAATTCAGGATTAGATCCTTACAACGTCGCTTTGGTAATTTTGATGAGGATTTGCCTAGTGATAATGATAATGATATTGATGATTATACTGATACGCCTACTTTTGATGATGATGATGATGAAACTGAGCCACCTACGGCTACTAATACTCCCAGTCCCGCTCCCTTACGTTGTCCTGCCCCAGTTCCCCCAGTACATCCTAGGCCTAAGGTAGAACGTGTTAAAAAATCGGTTGTTTGGCAATTTATGACACAAAACGAAGATAAAACACAAGCTATTTGCAATAAATGTAAAAATATATTAAATCATAAAACTGTTGGCAAATATGGCGGGACGGGACATTTGAGTAGTCATTTAATGTCTTGTTGTAAAAATGAATTATTGCATGCTAAAGCGGTAGCGGAAGCTAAAAAAAAGGTACCCCCCTTCCTGAAAATGTAGGAGTAGGCGGCTCTAAAATGGTACAAACACAATTAAATCCGTCTAATGTTTCTGGCTATAGTTTACCACCTTCATATAGTAGAGAAAAAGATCTTGAAGAACTAGATAAAATGATATGTGTTATGGGTTTGCCATTTAGTTTTGCTGAAATCTCGGTTTTATACATTATATTCAAATTGTATATAATCCAAATTTTAAAGGTTTTGCTAGAAATACAATAAAAAAGGCTGTATTTGATTATCATGCACAACATTTTCAATATCTTCGTTGTTTATTTTATTATAATACTTGTAAAATAGCTATTACTTCTGATATGGGTCGTAGTGTAAATGGTAACGATTATTTGACTGTTACTGCACATTGGATTGATGAAAATTGGTATATGCAAAAAAGAATTTTAGGTTATAAATGTTGTCAAATGCAAAAAACCGGTAGTTATATTGCTCAAACTATTTTAGATATTTTACAAAGTTATGGAATATGTGATAAAATAAGTAGTATAACCTTAGATAATGCTTCAAGTAATAATTCTGCTGTTCAATATTTAAAACCTACACTTTGTCCTTTCTATGGTGATAATTATCATATTAGGTGTAGTGCACATATATATAATTTGATGGTTAGAGATGGTGTACATATGTATGATAACGGATGTACGAAAGTTGAAAATGCATGTCATTTTATATTTAAATGTCAAGTTAAGTCTAGGCGTAAAGATTTTCAAAATCGCTGTTTTGAAAATAATCTTCCACCTAGAAAAATTCCAAAAACAGTGGCTACTAGATGGAATACTTTATATGAAATGCTTGTAGTCGCTTATGAATATCGAATACCCTTACAAATGGTTTGGAATGCTCATAATTCTGATATGACATATAGACTAGATGATAATGATTGGCGTGATATAAATGAACTTATAGATTTCCTAAAAGTATTTTACTTAACTACAAAAATAATTTCTGCACTTTATAATGCATCAATTTGTACTGTTTTGCCTGATATTTGTATGATTTCTTCTAAATTATATAAATTTAAAAATAAACCAAGATTTCAACAAATCATTGAAAAAATGATTATAAAATTTTAAAAATATTATATTCCTACTCCTCAAATTTATTTAACTGCATGTTTGTTACACCATAAGTATAAAGATTTGGTTCATCAAGGATGGTTGAAAAAATATATTTTAACTTAGATATTAATGATGTATTAGAAGAAATTCCTAGCTGTCAACAAGTTAAAGATAGCATAAAAATTGAAGCTAGAAAATTGTATGATTTATATAATGCTAATATAAATATATGATTTAGATAGCATAAAAATTGAAGCTTGAAGTGGTTCTTTTTATTGAAATTGGACTTAAGTAGAATGTTGTAATTGTTGGATTGGGAATTGATTAGTGGGGTGGGATTTGGGTCTGGAAATTGGATAAAAAAAGGGCCCAAAGTTGGCCAGAAATATTGAATTAATTGGTAAGGAAATTAATTGAAAAGGCCAAATGATTGATTACAAACTTAGCCTACTTAAATTGAGAAGTTAGTCAAATTGAATTGAATTTAGAGAGTTTGACTAAAATTGAAACAAGATGAATTCATGCTAACTGATCAACTAGTTTTTTAATCTTAATGAAATAAAAGAAAATTTAATTGTAAACTAATTAACTCAAAAATATAAACTATAAATTAGCTAAACTAATTAATCAAATATTTAAATAAAACTAAAAATTTTTTAGATGATTTTCAAATATTAATATAAATAATTATATAAAAAAATTATATAGTCTATATAAATTATTTTTAAAAAGACAAAATGACAAAATTACTTGAAAAATATTTAAAATTTTATAGAGTCGATTATTTTAAATCGTTTAAAATTTAAGAAGTTTGATGACTAATGTATATTGTGGATCTCCGAAATTGGGTATCAACAATACCAATTGATAACAAAGAGTGGGTGAATTAAAATTCTCTTAGTGAACTACATGTGATCGTTAGTCGACTCACATGCAAGTTAGTATAAAGATAATCAATAATAGTAATTTGCAGTAAGTAAATGACACAAAGAATTTTATATTGGTTTGAATCACCAATGTGGTGCCTAGTCCAGTTCCCTTGGGTTTTAAGGATTTCCTTAAAATTTTTGAGAAGATCTTCGTGTTATAACAATTTGAAACTTGATCATGTCTAATATGCAAATCAAATTTATATCTTGACATTGCCTCTACTTGTATTCCTACACTCAGATTCTTTCTTTTTCTTTTCTTTTCAATTGTACCACTCACATATTTACAAAGCTTTATGAAAGATAAAGAAAGTTGCTTGCTAAGCTCAAATGAAGTTGTGTACTTCACACTAAATTCTGGGTCGGCTTATTTAGATGACACATGTGCTCTTGTAAGGAAGAACCCAAGGGATTTATCTCAATCAATGATTGATCTAGGGAGTCCTTGATTGAGGCGATTTAGTTGTTCTGATTCCTGAGGTAATCACTTCTTCTGCTCTTCTTTGCCGGCTTGATCCTTTTCTTGTATGATCAACAAAATTCTTATTTTGTGGCTTAATTCATGGCTCTTCCCTTTCTTGATAACTCCGTTCTGTTCTCTGATCTGATTTGCTGAGTTGCTTGAATTCATTTTGTCAATCACAATATGTATTGATTGAGTTGGTTACTGGATCTTGGCCAAGTGTGACAATATTCTGATTCTTTAGATTGAGGCTTTCCTTTCCAACACTTTTTTAGATATCAAACAATTATTCTTTTCCTTCTTGAAGTCGTTTGCACGGACCATTTCCTTTTTGATTCCCTGACCTACAAAATTTGAGATAAATATGTTAAAGTCTATTTTCAAAATCAACTAACTCTAAGGAGACCACAGAATGATGAAATTGGATCCGGAGGGAATTATGGCTTATTCATAAAACATTTTCTTATATGATTGAGCTTGGAGGAAGGTGCTCAGGCATGCTGGGAGTTTGATGTTTTGAAGTGAGGAGGAGCGTGGAGGAGATAATCGTCATGGAATGTCACTTATGGAAAATGACTTTCCTATTCTAAAGAAAATGTTTTGTTTCACAATTTTTTGAAATTCTTTTTCCTCCTAATCATATTCTAACTTCTAGCCGAAACTGGGTTTTAGAATTGAATCATTCATGAGGCATGTTCTTAAAATACTACACAACATATTCAGTTAAATATCATAAAGTGGAGTCTGCAGATGATAGAGGGCAGGCAGACCTTAGTAACAGTTGGTGGCATATACTTTTTACTAATTCTGAAAACGTGTGTTGCACGTTTGTCGTTTATTACGATCGAAAATTTATGCAAGTCTGATTTCATGTCGATATAAATATTTATCACATTATCATGTATAGTATTACTAGTCTTTACACATGTTTCGCACGTGAGTTATGTGAAAACATTACATACGCTATGTTAAGAAAATCACAGGACAATAAGTATCACAAACTATTCAACAAAAAAATATACAATTTGGAATATATGAACAATCAATCTATTGTTTATAAAATATGTAATCCCTAAAATTAAAATAACTTTTAAATCACATAGAATAGTTGAAAGCGTAAGAATAATAGTGCACAAAGTCTTTCATATTGTATCAATTTGATGAACTTTGCGAAATTCATGCTCCTAAAATAAACTACAGTAATTACTTATAGCATAAAAAGAACCATTATCACACAATAGAGAAATTAGTATCAAAATTATATTCTGAAATGTGATTATAAAGTCATGTCAATATACTGATATGCAAATTTGCTATACTTTATAAGAATATAGGCAAAATAAAAAGCAAGAAAAAATAATATGCACAACATATAATCTTTTGTTGTGACAAATTACAATTACTACACCTCACTATCTAATTCAAAGAGTTGTTTTACATATTTACATTTATATAGGGATACAGAAAGAATACAATAATTTATCACAAATTTACAGATTTAATTTTGGATGTTATAAAAGCAAAAGGAATGAAAAGTGTGGAGATTAGTATAAACATAGGTTATGGAACTGAAGAGGTGTGAATTATTGAAATTTGACCTTTTAATATAGAAAAATGATGAAAAATCCAAATTAAAAAAATAATAAAACTTCTTTGTCATATATATATGCAAAGTTAAGTAGACTCTCAATACCTAAATGTGAAAATCAGGACATATAAATTATTTATAATAGCTAAAATTTCTATAAATTCCAAGACCAATGGACATATTTAGTAAACTTGTGATTCTCAAAAGGAAAGGAGAAAAAATAGAATGTCAAGTGGTAATTGATCAATGTTATTTTGCATAATGACTTATCATTCAATCAAATGTGTCATTCAATCTTATTGGAACATAATATCAAGTGATAATGGATAATATCAAATTGATTTTAAAAAATATGTACATAAATAATATAATTTTAGAAAAGACTACATATTAATGTGCATCAGTAGATTACAATTGACTTTTTGCATCGATATATTTATCAATCTTGTTGTTGTTGGCCTTATTATTTGTAATAACACCTATAAAATTGATATTACAATCTAAAATTTAGTCCAAACCCATATAAATAGATATTAGTAACAATTACTAAAAGTTGAAACATAAAGTAATCAAAGAAAGAAACTTGAAAAGGGAACTTACTATAATGGCAAGATGATCTTGAATAAAAATGAAAATGATACACAAGAATGTATATAACAAATATTATTTTATAAATTCACATATGGTGACCCTTCATCGTCTATTACAACTCTTAGTTTTCTTCCTTTATTGAAGCAATAAAAATCTGGACTTCGTAAAAAGTGAAAGAAAAACTCTTAAATCTTCTCCCTTTATTGAGCAATAAAAGTCCAAACTTCAAAAAAGTGAAAGACGACCTTTCGCGCGCGCGCGTGTGTATATATATATATATATATATATATATATATAT
>NC_028646.1:48849118-48885831 GCF_001406875.1 Solanum pennellii | reverse complement strand
TATATATATGTGTATATGTATATATATATATATATACATATGTATATATATATATATATACACATATACCCATATATATATACATATATATATATATATATACATATATATATATATACTTATATATATATATACATATATACATACATATATATATATATATATACCATTTTGCCCCTATACTAAAACTTTTTTTAAAAAATCATAAAAATTATAAAATCATATGTCATTAGTTATTATATATTAAATAGGAATATTATGGGATGCTAAAGGTCTACTTTCTTTTTTAATGAAATAGTCAAATGTCTGAAGAATTTGAAAAGTCAGTTTATATATTAAATATAAATATTATGGGGTGCTATAAATTTACTTTTTTTAAAAATGAAATAGTAAGATGCCCAAAAAATTTGAAATGTCAGTTTTCATTAAAAAAAATGATACTAATAATGATGATGATGATGATAATAATAATAATAATAATAATAATAATAATAATAATAATAATAATAATAATAATAATAGTGGGAAGAAATTTAGAAAAAAGTTAAATTCTTGTTTTCCCCCTATATTAAATTAAAATGTTATAAAATGTCTAATTTATTAATATTCTATCATTAATTAAGAATATCATATTCAGTTTTACAAAGATATTATTAATATGTATTTGAGTATACATAAGGATGGATTAATTTCCTTGGTACTACCACCTATTTCAATACTCTAGAATGACTTATCATTTTTCCATATCAATTTAAAGTTTTAAACTTATTTTCAACTTCTAATAGTAAGCTTTCAAAATTTTATAAATAGTCAGATCAGTGAATATGCTAGACAAGATCCATTGATATTCTTCCGCTCTCCTTCTTCTAAACTCATATTCAACATGACTAATAAGGACTCCGTTTATATTTCTCATATGTTGGATTTCTGAACCATTTATTAAATTATTATTATGCTTGATTATGATTATTCTTGGCTGCTAATAATTCTATCACGACATACATAGGTTCTTTCTTTATAAAGTGGACATAAAATGTTAGTGCACTAGACTTTCTTTTGAAAATTTTAATTTATTGGTTATTCTTTCTTATTCGGGGTAATGCACAAGTACCCCTCAACCTATGCCAGAAATCTCACAGACACACTTATACTATATTAAAGTCCTATTACCCCCTGAACTTATTTAATTAAAAAATTTCTACTCCTTTTCGGCCTACGTGACACTATCTTGTGGGCCCAACGCTGGTTGACTTTTTCTTTGAAGCTAGTGTCACGTAGGCCAAAAAGGGATAAAAAAATTACTTATAAAATAAGTTCAGAGGGGTGATAGGTCCTTAATATAGTATAAGTGTGTCTTTGAGATTTCGGGCATAGGTTGAGGGGGTACTTGTGCATTTTCCCTTCTTATTCAGATTAATATTGTTTTGTTAATATTTTTCATTTTGTATGCATATGATGACATGTATATCTTATTGTTTTTTTTTGGAAAAGGGTCTGATATACCCCTCAACTTTGTCAGTTGGAGCTGATATACTTCTTGTTATGAAAGTGACTTATATATACCCTTATCGTTATACAAACAACTCACTTGTTTTTTAAAGTTAATTGGGTTGATATTACACATGTTTTTATACATAAATTAGGCCTATGTAAACTTTATATAGTAATAAAGGTCAAATGTATCAGAAATGATATTTTTTTAAATACGATAAAGCTTGTATTTAATATGTTTCTTATATAAAGCTTACTTTTGCATCTAAAAATAATTTAAAAGAAATATCTCTGGATGCAATTGTTCAGCAAACAATAGGTGAAACATTAATCAAACTGATTAGTGATGATTAATTACGAGGGGAGAGTTTGAAATCCCATGTGAAAAGCTAATTAGTTGCTAATGATACTTCCGGTGGCCCAGTGAAGAAGACTGCTCGATGAATATTACGAATTAACTCTAAATGAAGGCAAAATAGGCCTTTTCAATCAAGCTAAATGTGCAAGATGAAAATTGATTATACACACTGAGATAAAGTGTATTATAAGAATCTTTGTATATGCATAAGAAACATCGAACTGTAGAGAATAGCAGAAGAAAAGTATAATTGGAGAACCCTTCTGCTTGCCCAAGATCGTTAACTAAGATCGAAAGATTTAACTAAGGAAGAGGAAGCTAGAAGGGAGAAAGAGTATTTTGGATAAAAGAATTTTGTTATAGAAGAAGACTATTTGGTTTGGGTTGATTACAAATGTACAAGACTACCCATATTTATACTTGTTTATGGACGGTTCAAGAAATTCTTCTAGATACTTCTACAAAGAAAATTCTAGTGAAACTTTATCTTCAACATATCTAGATATTTTTAATATAATTATCCTACACTATTCTAGAAACATTACTAGAACAAGCTATCATATTCTCAAAAAATCAATTTTATCTTTTTTCACACGAACAACCTAAAATTGAAGCTGGCGCACTTAGTAAAAATTTATCGCTTTTGAAGTTAGCACTAGATTCATCTATCTTTGTATGCTCTTGAGTGTTTGTTTCTCCAGTGAACATTTGAAGCCGTTGAAAGGGGAGAGTGTTGAAACTCATAACTTTTTGTAAACGTCAGTAACACATTTATTCTAGCCTAATCAATGAAAAGTAATCCATCCATATGCTAGTAATTAATTAATATGTAACTGCAGGTTAGAAGTGTGAGGAAAACTCTGTTTTCAATCTGTGTTTTTAAAATTAGGAATTACTGATTCTAATAAATTGTTCAGAAACACGAAGTAACTGAAATTTATAGAACCAGTAAGAGAGATGAACAGAAATTTAATTTACAAAAACTAAAATCTATAAAAACGTACCAGAAATTTAAAAAACCTTTTAAATCGAAAAAAGATCAAGTCCACTGAACTCACAGTGTCCTCTTAAGGAAAGTATTCCCCTCTAGTATCCGAGGTTTGATTTGGAATATAACCTCCCAGGGTAAAATGATCTTAATCAGCAGAGTGTTGATACCAAAAACTCTACTGTCGGCGAATCAATCCACAACAGGAAAGTACACGAAGAAAAATGTGTGCAGAAGAAGAAGAAGAAGAAGATCAGAAAATTTTTCGAAAATATTCTAAAGAATGAGTGGTAATTATAGGCAAGAAGAATATGTTCTGAAAGGTTGCAACCGTTTCAGAATTCACACGACCATTGATGAAAGTTTGCAACCTTTCAAATGGTACTGACTGCTCCTAAAAGTTGCAACCTTTCAGAACAGTCATGGCGGGAAATTTAAATAAAATGAGAAAGTTCAAATAAAATGGGTCGCGCGCGGATCCGAGTCGGGTTGGGTTAGTCAACTAAAAAGTTGAAACATTTTGGTCAACTTCTGTTATCAACTAATTAATTGAAAACATTTTGGACCATTTAATTAATTATAAATAATTAAAACAAACTTTGTCCAAAAAATAATCTCTCGATCGATCATTTTCCAAAACCAAAGCCGTAGCCAAAGTCATAGTCATAGCCGAGACGAGCGAGCGACGACGACGACAGCGCGAGGGGGTTCCCTCTTTCCAACCCTTTTAACAATTAATAGGAGTGTTTCTGTATTTAAACTCTCTTATTTTTCTTTCCATCACCGATGAGGGACAAATGCCTTTTCATTAAAGCATAAGAGGATTTTTCAAGTTCCCAACTCTTCAAGTTCTCAACTTTTCAAATTCTTCTACTTTCCTCTATTTCCCATCAATTCTTGCTACATACCTAACAATCCCCCAAATTGATGGGGAATGGTTATAACATAGGAATGCACGGATAATTGTGTACTTTACAGGAAAGGATTAATTGCATCAGGATAAGTAGGTTTCCCCTTGGTCTTTCCGTAGTGAACATATGTCGGATATACTCGGTCAATGGTAGATGTGATATCTTTGAACTGTCGAGCTTTGGCTTATACCTAGACAATCATATGTCACACAATCAACCCTTTACTATTTATGGTTCTTACGGTTGTGTTCGTTTCAACCATGAACACCTCCTGGTTTCATGAGTCTATAGAGAATAGGCTTTTGACATAAAATTCTCTTTGAAGCGGCTTCCACTTCACACTCACATAGGTGATTTCCAGTCGTGTCATCTCGTAGATACACAATTTGGTCAAATCTACCAAACTTAGCAAATCATTAAAAACTTTAAGCTTTATTACCTCATTAACAAGCCTTAAAGTCTTAACCTTGTTCCTGAACATTGTCTTCATCATGACAATGGATTGAGTTAATTGCAATGTCGAACCTCAACCACAACTTTGTTTTTCTCCTTGAATCGAGCTCTTGGGATCTCCAGTCTGCTAGATAGAGTTACCGTCATGCTGACTTGTCCTAAGCCGTAAACCCATTCCCTTAGATGATCTTTCAACTGCCTCTCTCACTAGGCCTTTCGTTAGTGGATCTGACACATTATCGCTTGACTTTACATAGTCAATTGTGATAATTCCACTAGAGAGCAGTTGTCTTACGTTATTATGTTTCCGTCATATATGAAGAGACTTTACGTTATACATAGCTCTCCCTGTCCTACCTATTGCTGCTTGACTATCGCAATGTATGCAAATTGGTCCAACAGGTTTGGGCCAGAATGGAATATCCTCTAGGAAATTCCGGATTCATTCAGCTTCTTCACCAGCCTTATCCAAAGCAATGAATTCAGATTCCATTGTGGAGCGAGCAATACATGTCTGTTTGGACGATTTCCAAGAGACTACTCCTCCACCAAGTATGAACACATAACCACTTGTGGATTTTACATTATTTGATACGGTGATCCAAATTGCATCACTATATCCTTCAATCACAGCAGGATATTTATTATAATGCAAAGCATTATGTTGTGTATATTTTAGATAACCCAGCACACGTTTCATTGCCATCCAGTGAGTTTGATTCGCATTACTAGTGTACCGACTCAGTTTACTAATAGCACATGATATATCTGGTTGCGTGCAATTCATAATATACATCAAACTTCCCAACACTCTGGCATATTCCAATTGAGAGTCACTTTGACCTTCATTCTTTTTAAATGTACAACTTAAATCAATTGGAGTTTTGACAACATTGAAATTCAAGTACTTGAACTTATCCAATACTCTTTCAATATAATGAGATTGAGATAATGCTAGTCCATGGGGAGTTTTATAATCCTGACCCCTAAGATCAAATCAACAACTCCTAAGTCTTTCATATCGAACTTGCTGGACAACATGCGCTTAGTAGCATTTATATCGTCAATTTCTTTACTCATCATTAACATGTCATCAACATACAAACAAACAATGACTTCATGATTCAAAACATTTTTAATGTAAACACATTTATCACATTCGTTAATCTTGGATCCATTTGCCAGCATTGTTTGATCAAATTTAGCATGCCATTGTTTGGGTGCTTGCTTGAGTCCATAAAGTGACTTCACAAGTCTGCACACTTTCTTTTCTTTACTAGGAACTATAAACCCTTCAGGTTGTTCCATTTAAATTTTTTCCTCAACTCTCCATTTAAGAAGGCTGTCTTTACATACATTTGGTGAATTTTAAGATCATGCACTGGTGCTAGTGCTATTAACATCCTAATTGATGTTATCCTTGTTACTGGAGAGTATGTGTCAAAGTAGTCCAGACCTTCCCTCTGTCTATACCCTTTGAATACCAGTCTAGACTTATATTTGTCAATAGTCCCATCAGGTTTCATTTTCCTTTTAAAGATCCACTTTGACCCAAAGGTTTATTTCCTGGAGGAAGATCAGCCAATTCCCAAGTGTGATTGCTTAAAATTGATTCGATCTCACTGTTGACTGCTTCTTTCCAATAAGTTGACTCAGATGAAGACATAGCTGCTTTAAATGTTTGAGGCTCATTTTCAAGCAATAGTGCTACAAAAGCTGGTCCGAAAGAAGCAGACTTTTGTTGCCGAGTACTACGCCTAGGTTCCTCACTAGTTAGAATATTTTCCATTGATTCTTCTCGTGGTCGTTTAGGTCTTTCACTTGTTGACTCACTTTCAGTTTTATACGGATAAATGTTTTCAAAAAACTCTGCATTATCTGATTCAATTATGATATTAACATGAATCTCAAGATTATCAAATTTGTGAACCAAAAATCGGCAGGCTTTACTGTTCACAGCATACCCAATAAAGACACAATCTACTGTTTTGGGTCCAATTTTAACCCTCTTCTGTAAAGGAACCTCTACCATTGCTAAACACCCCCACACTTTGAAATATTTCAAGTTGGGTTTTCTTCCTTTCCACAACTCATAAGGAATTGATTGTGTTTTTCGATGGGATACTATATTGAGTATTTTATTAGTTGTAAGGATGACTTTCCTCCAAAGGTTTCGCGGTGAACCAGAATTGATCATTAAGGCATACATCATTTCCTTTAATGTTCTGTTCTTCAGTTCTGCCAAACCATTTGACTGTGGTGTATAAGGTGCAGTAGTTTGATGAATAATACCATATTCCAAACATATCTCTGCAAAAGGAGATTCATATTCTCCACCCCTATCACTCCGAATCATTTTTATCTTTAGATTCAATTGGTTATCCACTTCATTTTTGTATTGCTTAAATGCATCAATTGCTTTATCCTTACTATTAAGCAAATATACATAACAAAATCGAGTGCAGTTACCAATAAAAGTTATAAAATACTTTTTTCCCTCCACGAGATGCTGTTGACTTCAAATCGCATAATGTGTGAATTAAGTCTAAAGTTTAAGAATTTCTTTCAATAGACTTGTAAGGATGTTTAACAAACTTACTTTCCATACAAATTTTGCATTTTGATATATCGTATTTAAAATCAGGCAATACTTCTAGATTAACCAATTTTCGCAAGACGTTGTAATTTACATGTCCCAAACGGGCATGCATAAATCATTCAACTCCAATAAGTTAACAGAAGCAGAATTTTTATTCATACTGTCAACAACCATTACATTCAGTTTGAAAAAACCCTCATTGAGGTAGCTCTTTCCTATGAACATTTCATTTTACATATTACAACTTTATCACTAACTAGGACACACTTAAACCCGTTTTTAACGAGTAGTGCATTAGAAAATAAATTCTTTCTAATAGTAGGGACATGCAGAACACTGTTCTAAGTCAACACCTTGCCGAATGTCATTTTCAACATTACTTTCCCAATTCCTGCAATCCTTGTTGTTGCTGTGTTTCCCATGAATAAATCTTCATCGTACTCAGCAGGAGTGCACGTTGCAAAGGCTTCTTTCGCAGAGCAAATATGTCTAGTGGCACCTGAATCGAGAAACCACTCCTTGGGATTTCCAACTAAGTTACACTCCGAGATCATTGTACACAATTCATCTGCATCTTCCATCTTCTCCACGATGTTTTCTTGACTTTTGTCTTTTTCTTTGTTTTATCCTTTCTTGGAGCACGACAATCAGAAGTCCTATGACCAGCCTTGCCACAATTGTAACAGTTGCCTTTGAATTTCTTCTTGGCCTATTCTAACTTCTGCCTGTTGGACTTCTTTCTCTTTTGTCTTTGGTAGTAGCTTCTTCAACAATATTAACTCCAATGATTGTTGAACTCTTACGTGACTTCTTTTTGGCATTTTTGTTATCTTCCTCAATCTTGAGCCGAATCACAAGATCTTCAAGCTTCATTTATTTACGCTTGTGTTTTGGATAACTCTTGAAATCGTTCCACGAAGGAGGCAACTTTTCGATCATTGTAGCTACTTGAAAAGCTTCATTTACTACCATATCTTCTGCAATCAGATCATGGAGAATAAGTTGAAGTTTCTGCACTTGTGATCCAAAAGTTTTACTATCTACCATTTTATAGTCTAAAAACTGTACGACCACAACTTTTTCAAGCATACATCTTCTGTATTATATTTCTTCTCAAGTGCATCCCACAACTCTTTTGAAGTTGTTATTGCACTATAGACATTATATAAGTCATCCTCTAAAACACTGAAAATGTAGTCTTTACATAGGAAGTCTGCCTGTTTTCATGCTTCAATAATCATGAATTTTTCTCTGTCTGACATATCATCAGCAGGAACTGGAGTATCTTCACTTGTAAATTTCTGCAGACCAAGAGTAATATGCCAGAAAAATATTCGTTCTGCCATCCTTTGAAATTCAAACCTATGAATTTACCCGATTTCTCTGCTTGTGGTACAACAGTCCGGGTTGGTGTAGCAACAGCCACTGTAACATAGATTTAAAAAAAAATTTCCTTAAGATTGTTTTCAATCTGTGTTATCAAAATCAGAAATTACTGATTCTATTAAATTGTTCAGAAACACAAAGTAACTGAAATTTATACAACCAGTAAGAGAGATGAACATAAATTTAATTTACAAAAACTAAAATCTGTAAAAACGTACCAGAATTTGAAAAAAAACTTTTAAATCGAAAAAAGATCAAGTCCACTGAACTCACAGTGTCCCCTTAAGGAAATTATTCCCCTCTAGTATCCGAGGTTTGATTTGGAATATAACCTCCCAGGGTAAAATAATCTTAATCAGTAGAGTATTGATACCAAAAACCTACTGTCAGCGAATCAATCCACAACAGGAAAGTACACGAAGAAAAATGTGTGCAGAAGAAGAAGATCAGAATTTTTTTGAAAATATTCTGAAGAATGAGTGGCATTTTTAGGCAAGACAATCTGCTTTGTTCTGAAAGGTTGCAACCGTTTCAGAATTCACACGACCATTAATAAATGTTTACAACCTTTCAAATAATACTGATTGTTCCTTAAAGTTGCAACCTTTCAGAACAGTCATGGGGGGAAATTTAAATAAAATGGGAAATACAAATAAAATGGATTGCGCGTGAATCCAAGTCGGGTCGGGTTGGTCAACTAAAAAGTTGAAACATTTCGGTCAACTTCTGTTATCAACTAATTAATTGAAAACATTTTTGGTCATTTAATTAATTAAATAAATAATTAAAATAAACTTTTTCCAAAAAATAATCTCTCGATCGATCATTTGCCAAAGTCAAAATCGTAGACGTAGCCGAAGCCGAGACGAGTAAGCGACGACGACGGCGACGGCGCCAGGGGGGTCCCTCTTTCAAACCCTTTTAACAATTGATAGGAGTGTTTCTATATTTAAACTCTCCTATTTTTCTTTCCATCACCGATGAGGGACAAATGTCTTTTCATTAAAGCATAAGAGGACTTTTCAAGTTCCCAACTCTTCAAGTTCTCAACATTTCAAATTCCTCTCCTTCCCTCTATTTTCCATCAATTCTTGCTACATACCCAACAAAATCTAATTTGGAGTGAGAAGAAAACTGTAGGAATGCAGGTCAAGGAAATGGAGGTTCCAACAAAGCAGACAATCAAGCTTAATCAGCAAAACATGTAGCCGCAGCACAATCAGAGCACATCAATAATGAAAAATTGGAAGAAACAGTCCTCCTAAAAGGTGTTAATCAGCAAGAAAATCAAAAGCAACAGAAGAATGCTGATATTGCTGTTCAAAATTCTTAACGGGATGGAGCACTTGGCCTGTGGCACAGAGGTACCTTGAAGAGAATGGATCTGATGCTCAGGAGAAACTTATTACAAACAAGGTATAGTAGAGTAGCCAACTTTTATTGAATTGATTCTTCCGAACACTATTTTATTTTGTTGGGTTTTAAAAGGTGTGAATGGAAAATGAAGAGTTGCAACTTTTATGAAAAGTTGTTACTTTTATGAAAAGTTGGTACTTTTATAAATAGTTGTAATTTTTATATGAGAAGTTTTGACTTCAATGGAAAGTTGTGACTTCTATGAAAGGTGACAACCTTTCCAAAAGATTGTGACTTTTCCAAAGGTTTGTGACCTTTCCGATAAGGCACAATAAGAACCTTTTCGCACTATCCTTTGTTTTCTATAAATTGAGGGATTTCCTCTCATTTTATAAATAGAATTTATGGACTTCTTCTTCTACTACTAAAATCTAGTATTCTAAGTGTACTTTACTTCCGTTGAGTGGTTCGCTGACACCAGCGTTTCGGGTTCCAATACACTGGTGATTGAGATCATTCTACCCTGGGAGGACATATTCCAAATCAAACATCGGATACTAGAGGGGAATAATTTCCTTAAGGGGACACTGTGCATTCAGTTGTTTGATCTTCTTTCCATTTTCCAGATTATGGTATGTGCTACTAATTTTAGATTTGTAAATTAATTTCATTTCTTCTATTCTTTTGTTCTTCACTGGTTCATTAAACTTTGGTAACTTTGTGTTTCTGCAAAGTTTGTTGAAACCAATAAGATTCTTTAGATACATATTAACAACAATTCTTCTTTAGGAAAAATATTTTGTATATTTTTTCTAATCTATTTCTAATTCTAGTTTCCCTACTAGTTTTAATTTCTAGTTGTGAAAATGTTCTTAAACTTTGTTGTCATACAAAGTTCTTCAAAGTTTTGCTCTAAGTATGTTAGTAATACAAGATGACAACAATCTTAAGGAAATTATTATACTGTTAGCATTTCTTGTATTCTACTGATTGAGAGAATTTGATCGAGGAAATAGAAGATAAATGCATTAATTCTCAATGATTTGTTGTTTTGTTTAGCAAGGTCGAAGTGAGAATGCACCAGAAAAAATAGGTGGTATTCCGATTAAAGATTACACCCGGTAACCTTCTTATTGTCTATCTAAGGAGGAAAATATTTTCTAAAGGTTAACAATATTTATATTTATCATGTGTATATTCTGAAAAGTTATGCACATCGTATCTTTAAAATTTATTAGTTTGCAGAATGAGATATGCATATTTTTGTTTGATAAATAGTATGTTAAAATGTTATAGTTCGAAGACTATTTGAAAAGAAAAACATTTCTATGTGATGGTCTAAGAATATGTTTTATTCTGTTTGGATAAGTAAAAAAGACTTTTGTAGTTTTGTACTCTATGTGAAATGTTAGTGTCTGATTTTTGTAGACTAAAAACTTTTGTGATTTTCTACTCTAGATAAATTGGACTATGCAATTGGTTAGAAGAATATGAGAACTTCACATTATAAGTCTAGTTGTACTTTTGATTTTCTATAAACTTCAATGTTATATAGAAATAAATTGTACAATTTTCTTTTTGTCCTTATTGTTAGTATTTAGAATACTAAGTGATATGTCTATTTGTGATAGAGAAAACATAGACTTAGAGTTTGTGATTTTATGCCTCTATGGAATGAACTTTGACGTTGTGTAAACATTGTCAAAGATAATTGAAGGAGTATAATTCTTTTGTAGAATAATATTTCCAAAAGAGGTTTGACATTGTCAATGACATTTTGGAAGTCTAGAAAAGTATGTGGAAAAATTATTTTCAAATACTTGAAAATATTTTTGAGATCACATTTAAAATTTGGGGGTTCTTTGCTTATAATTAGACTTGGTGTCTAACTTAACTTTGGATCAAAATATATAAAATCCAATGATACTTTTGTATTATGTTAGACCCACAAAATTCTTGGAGTATATTTGGTATTGTGGTTGTTGAGTTTCTCTATTACTAGTATATAGTGTGACTATACTTGTTCAAAATAATTGTATTCTTTTATGAAAAAGTGTCACTTAATATGTTGTGATTTTTCATGAAAAGATATGTCTATTATAATAAAAATATTTGCATAGACATAAATATTGGTTAATAGTCATTTGTTATATTTTTATAAAAGAAACATTTGGACTATATTACCTTTATTGGACCCGATGAAACTTGATTCATGGATAGTTCTATAACAATCAAATGAAAAGTTATGGAAAGTTCCTTTTGAAAAGGACATTTGACAAGATGATGACTCTAAACAATGCTTGTATCACACAAAATTGTAAGAAATATGAACAAAATATTAATGAGGAAAAAACTATCTCGCGAAGAGCTTTTCGAACTCAATGTTTTTATTTGTTCTTACTTGCTTAAGTCAATGTTTGTGACATGAACACTTGGGGCATGTCAATTACAAGACCTTGTAAAGAAAACTGATCAACTTAGAAGTTTTGTCTAACTTTGAGTGCAATAAATAAAAATGTCAAGTTTTTTGTGGAATCTAAGTATGTTGAGCATTCTTATAAATCTATTGAAAGGAATTCAAATCCCTTAGAATTAATTTACACTGACATTTGTGATATGAAGTTAAGACCATCTCTGTCACGACCCAAAACGAGCCGCGAGTGGCACCCACACTTATCCTACTAGGTGAGCGAACCAACAATCTAAACCCCAACATTTACCAGTATATCAATTTTGAATAGTAAAATATAATGCGGAAGATCCAAAACTTATTAACATAATCAATTAAATAAACTTCTAAAGTATAATACTTATCATCCCCAAAATCTGGAAGTCATCACATCAAGAACATCTATCCTCAAATTACTAAGTCTAAGAGTATTTATGAAACTAAAATAAGTAAAAAGATGGTCCATGTCCGAACTTCAAAGACATCAAGACGTGAAGAAGAGAATCTAGCCCGAGCTAGGAATAATAGCTCACCCTGAAATCTGATGTGCTGAAGACTGGCTAGAGTTGAGGACGAGTCGAAGTCGATGGTGCACTTGCTGCACTCCACAAAACAACAAGAAGAAAATACAAGTAGGGGTCAGTACAAGGAACACGTACTGAGTAGGTATCATCGGCCAACTCAAAATAGAAACCAATATATATTAAACAATAGTATAAAACCAACTACAATACTTAACAGTTGGCAAACAACAAGCACGTGAACCATAGACAACAACACCATAATGGGTACACCATCAATCACAACATCAAGCACACCCATGAGGACTCATGCCTCTACATTATACTCGTTTGGGAACTAGGTTCTTTGAGTTCGAGTATATTAAGTTAATTCAAGATTTCTTGCCTTTAATGTTAGTGTGTCGGAACGTGACACTCCGATCCCCTAATACTGTGTCGGAACGTGACACTCCGATCCAATAATACCGTGTCGGAACGTGACACTCCGATCCAATAATCCGTGTCGGAACGTGACACTCCGATCCAATAATACCGTGTCGGAACGTGACACTCCGATCCAATAATCCGTGTCGGAACGTGACACTCCGATCCAAAATTACCATTAATTATCACTTAATACCACCACTTTTTCATTATTTAGTAATATTTCCTCGACCCTCCTTTATTCAAGGCATTACTTCGATAGAGATGGTTCAAGATTAGAATTTCAACATTCTCATAATTTTATGGCCAACCACAAACCACACAATCAAGTACATAGGAGACTTTACAATATCATTCAATACATATCAATCGCTATTTAGAGTTTATCTATTAGATAGAATTAAACCATAACCTACCTCCACCGGAGAATCGAAATCAAGCAAGCTACCTCTCCAATGCCTTTGCTTTCCTCAATACCTCGCTCCCTTCGTTCGTTTCACGTCCTCCTCCTCTTTTTTACTTTTCTTTTTACCGATTCTTTTTACCCTAATTATCATATAATCAATTATAAAAGATGATAAAAGTAACCCACTATTTATTTTAAAGTTATCTCCTTTAACCCCCAACTAACTCAATTATAAAAATTACCCCACTAATTTCATATTAATAATTATGAATAGTCCAAAACACCCCTTTAAAAAAATTTAGCGGAAGTCTGACCAAGTCGGGGTTACGCAGCTTGTGACGGTCCGTCGTATCTGCGACGGTCCGTGCTGCAAGTCCGTCGTGAAGTTCAGAGAGTCGATTCCGGTACCCAGACTCCAAAAATTGAAGTGTTTTGGAACGAAGACCCTGTGACGGTCCGTCGTATCCGTGACGGTTCGTCCTGCAGGTCCGTCCTGAAGTTCAGAGAAGTAACTCCAGTACCCCGATTCCCAGAGTTGAAGTGTTTTGGAACGAAGGCCCTCGACGGTCCGTCGTGCGTATGACGGTTCGTCCTACTTGTCGTCGAGGGTAATGAGAAGAGCAGCAGAAGAAACTACACAAGTATGGGACGACGGAGTCCATCACGGGCCGTCGTGACCAGGACGGTCCGTCGCGTGGTCCGTCGACCTAGTCAGTTTTTATCAAAAATAATTTTGCTGCTCGAACCTACTAAACAGGTTGTTACAATCTCATGTGAAAAAAAAAATATCTCGTAATTTTTATTGACAATTGCATGACTATGTCTATTTGCTGAATGGTAAGGGTAAAACAATAGAAAAGTCTAGATAATGTAATATTGAAGTTGAAAATCAGTGTAGAAAAAGATAAGAAGTGATAAGAACGGAGAGTATAAATCTCCTTGTGCAGAAATATGTTTGTTAAGTGGAATTAAATATCAAACTACTGCCCTATTCACCTCAATTCTAATGAAAAATCGAACGTTGAAAAAAATAATGGATGCATTATTTATAAGTTCGGGTTTACCACAAAACTTGTGTGGAGGAACTATCCTTACTACAAAAAGGAACAACAGAAATTTTTGTCTTTTAGAAAGAAAGCGATTTTGTTTGTTCAGGATACAGTCTTTTCCATATGAGAAATGGAAAGGAAGGAAATCCAACTTGAAATATTTCAAAGTGTGGGATTGGTCTAGCCATAGTTCAAGTTTCTATTCCTACAAATTTAAAATAGGACCTATGACTGTGGACTGTAAAATTAGACTTAAGTAGTCTAGAGAAGGGTCTAAAAGGCCTAGGAAAGGAAAAAAAGATAATGTACTTAATAAAGAGATTCAAAGGCTTAGTAAATGTCCTATGTCAAAGGACATTTACTTCCTTCGAATATCATTTCGTAACATTTCCTGTGTTTTCTGTAGACTCATCCTTTGGAAAGATGGTCTCAATAGTGGGATTGATGCAATCTTGAGCAACCATATTGGAAGTTAATTGATCTTCTTCCAGAAAATAAACCTTTGGGTTCAAAGTGAATCTTTAGAAGGAAAATAACTGTTGATGGAATTGTTGAAAAATATAAAGCAAGACTTTGTGTCAAAGGCTTTAGACAAAAACAAGGTTTTGATCTTGGCGATATATATACTCATTAGTAATTAGAATTACATCCATTCGGATGCTAAAGTTATTAGTCGTGGTATATGCCCTTCAAATTCATCAAAATGAATGTGAAAATAACTTTCTTAAATGTAGAATTGGAAGAAGAAATTTACATGGAATAACCCGAGGGTTTTGTGGTTCCTAGTAAATAAAAGAAAGTGTGTGAACTTGTTAAGTCACATTATAGACTAAAACAAGCACCCAAACAAAGACATAAGAAGTTTGACCAAACCATGTTGGCAAATGAATTTAAGTATGATGGAAGTGATAAATAAGTTCACATTAAAATCATAAGGTCATTGTTTGTTTGTATATTGGTGATATGTAGATCATCAACAGAGACACTATGCTATAAAACAAGTTTCGAATGAAAATATTGGAGTTGCTAATGCGATCATAGATATAAGAATTCATAGAACTCCATAATATTTAGCATTTTCACAGTCTCATTGCATTGAAAAGATACTTGACTAGTTCAAATAGTTGGATGTCAATATTGTCAAGTCTCCAATAAATGTGAACTTTGCATTTCAAAAGAGTGAAAGCAAAAGTGACTCACAATTGGACTGTGCTAGAGTATTGGAAAGTATGATGTATATCATGAAGTGTGCACGATCAGATATAGCATTTGCTATTAATAAACTGATTCGATTTACAAGTGATCCCAATCAAACTCATTGGATGACAATAAATAGTGTTTTGGAATATTTAAAGTACTTAAAACTATGACTTGCATTATAACAATATCCAACAATATTGAAAGGGTATAATGATGCAAATTTGATCACCAGACAAATGAATTAAAATCCACGAGTGCATATATATTTACTCTTGGTAGAGGAGCGATCTCTTGAAAATATTTCAAAAGAGGCATGTATCACTAACTCTACAATGATCTCTGAGCTAGGTGCTCTAGATAAGGTCGGTGAATAAGTTGAAGGACTCCGGAATTCTTGATAGGTATTTTTTTGGCCCATACCATTGGCATTAGTATAAATACACTTTGATAGTCAAGATGCAATAGGTAAGGCATGGAGCATGACGGATAACGGAAAGTCTCGTCATATATGACATAGACATGAATCGTTAGAAAAGTAGTCTCTAGTGGAAGTATCAGAATTGGCTACGTAAAGTCAAAGAATAATGTGTCAGATCCAGTTACAAAAAAAGGCCTAACTAGAGAGAAAGTTGAAAGATCATCTAAGGGAATGTATTTACGGCTTAGTACAAGTCATCATGGCGGTAACTCTATCTTGCAGACTGGAGATCCCAAGAGTTAGATTCAAAGAGAAAAATAAAGTTATGAATGACGGTTCAGCATTGTCAACAAACTCAATTCATTCTCATGATGAAGACAATGCTCAGGGACAAGAATACAACATTAAGACTTGTTAATGAGTTAATAAAGCTTAATGATTTGCTAAGTTTGACAGAGTTGACCAAATAGTGTATCTACGCGATAACACGGTTAGGAATCATTTATATGAGTGTGAAGTGTAAGTCACTTCAAAGAAGTTGATTGTCAAAAGCCCATCTCTCTATATACTCATGAAACCAGGAGGTGTTCATGGCTAAAACGAACACAACCTTAAGAACCATAAACGGTAAAGTTTTAATTTTGTGACATATGGTTGTCTAGGTATACACCAAAGCTCGACGGTTCAAAGATATCGCATCTACCGATTGATCGAGTATATCTGACATATGTTCACCACGGAAAGTCCAAGGGGAACCTACTTATCCAGATGCAATTAATTCTTGCTTGTAAAGTACACATACTTGTCTGTTTCTTTCTCTTGGAGTCATTCCCCATTCATGCGGGAGATTGTTGGATTTAAAAAGGTGTGAATGGAAAATAAAGAGTTGCGGCTTTTATGAAGAGTTGTGACTTTTATGCAAAGTTGTTACTTTTATGAAAAGTTGTGACTTTTATGAGAAGTTGTGACTTTTATGGAAAGTTGTGACTTTTATGAAAAGTGACGACCTTTTCAAAAGATTGTGACTTTTCCAAAGGTTTGTGACCTTTCCGATAAGGCACAATAAGAATCTTTTCGCACCACCCTTTGTTTTCTATAAATTGAGGGATTTCCTCTCATTTCATAAATAGAATTTATGGACTTCTTTTTCTACTACTAAAATCTAGTATTCTAAGTGTACTTTACTGTCGTTGAGTGGCTCGCTGATACCAGCGTTTTGGGTATCAATACACTGGTGATTGAGATCATTCTACCCTTGGATGACATATTCCAAATCAAACCTCGGATACTAGAGGGAATAATTTACTTAAGGGGACACTGTGCATTCAGTGGGCTTGATCTTCTTTCTATTTTTCCAGATTATGGTATGTGTTACAAATTTTAGATTTGTGAATTAATTTCATTTCTTCTATTCTTTTGTTATTCACTGGTTCATTAAACTTTGATAACTTTGTGTTTCTGCAAAGTTTATTGGAACCAATAAGATTCTTTAGACACATATTAACAACAATTCTTATTTAAGAAAAATATTTTGTATATTTTTTCTAATTTGTTTCTGATTCTAGTTTCGCTACTAGTTTTAATTTCTAGTTGTAAAAATGTTCTTAAACTTTGTTTGCATACAAAGTTCTTCAAAGTTTTGCTCTATGTATGTTAGGAATACAAGATGAACAACAATTATCAGTTTAGCTATCATTATCTCCTGTTTGCAGTCCGAGACAGAACGGATCCAGGCTACTGACACTTGTGGTTAAGCAGGAATGCTCATCCCCAGCCAGGTATCCTTTCTATTAAGCCTCTTGATGAGAAACCGAAACCAGTCAGATTCTGTTGTTTTTGATTCCCTATAATGTATGAAATAGTCGTTAACTTCTTATGCTGCTGCTTTTGGCCTTTTTACTTCATAATAAATCTGAAAACTATTATCACTCGAGTACTAATTGGATGTCTTGCATAATGTAATTACTACATAATGCACTGACTTATGAGATTTTCTAATCCTCAGCAAATTTTTGAAATGCTTCCTATGAGTAGATGTAGTGTACCTTCCAAGTTCCAACCCGTAAACTATGCAGCTATAACTTGTCTTATAAAATTATGAATTTTCCTTAATTAAGATTAAACCCCATTCTTATCCCTTTTGGCGGTTAATGAAAATCATTTCATCTTCACTTGCTAACATTCCTTACATATATCCTATAACAGCATAGTGCTCCTAGACAGATAGTGCGCGAAGAGGGTTTTCCTGTTTGTGAAGACACCAAATCTATGGAACAGATGGAAAAACATGAAGCAGCTGAGCCCAAAATAATTTCCATATTTACTTTTATGGAATATTGCGTGTTCAAAAGTATTGTTATGGATGCAATTTGTCAAGCAAACCATAGATGAAAATCTTAACCTAGCTGTTAGGTGTGATCGATGACTGCAGGTCAAACGCCTGAAGGGAAATCTAATTTGGATCGCGAAGAATACTACTGGCATGCAGGTCAAGGAAACAACATTATATTTCCAGTACAAGAAAAACACGGTCCTAATGAAAAACCTAAAGAAAAGGTTGAACTAGTATGAAAAGCTACTGGACCACATGAAAAAATGAAACAAGCTAAGTGATGAATTCCGATGGTGCTACACACAATTCTAGGCTATGGTGTGGTTGTTGTAACATTAGATGCTCAGGTGAGATTGATATGGCTGCACATCTTAATGGGAGGAAACATTTCGGGAAAGTGGTTATGTTGGGTCCAAACTTTTACCCCATTCTCAGAACATAGGTACTAAAGATATGAAGAGACAAATACTCTTTACGGTCATGTATATATCTTTCTGAACATCTGCACAACTTTATCAGAAGGTAGCCAAATATTAAACTTGATAATAACCTGTTCTTTTCTCTGATTAGAGTTTTCAGATTCTAATTATAGTTACAGAATTCCACTTTTTGAATGTACTTAGTATCATTTAATCTACTTTGCAAGGAAATAAATGTTGCACGAGACAAGTTGACAAATCAAACTTCTTGTCCTGTCCAGACTGAAATAAAGCAACTGATCATGTCTACCAACATTTTGATAAAGAATATTCACATGCCCTAAGCATTAATGAATTTGCCTTCTAATCCAGATTGAATTTGGAATTGAGTAATTCTTGAGACATGTTCTTGAAAGCATAGCATTATTAATGTTTAATAGAACAGTTAAAATTACAGAAAATGTAATCCATCCAATCCTCTTCATTAGAAGAGAAACAACCAAAAGTAAGAAAGGAAAAGATGGACACTGCTAACGGAAGACAAAATTCAAGGTTATAACAGCGCAACATTAACTTGGATACAAAACTGATGTTGAAGATGAAGATGTTCTGTTTATTGAAGAATGACTATTGTTTTTGTTTACTGAATGCTGGATTTGGGCAAGGGCGGTTTCTGTACCGTTGGTTTCATGTTTTGATGAAACTGAAATAGTTGGAAGATGGCGTGAGAAGCTGCAATATGTGGGCACAGGCATGTTCCGAGGGAGGGTGGGTAATGGAGCTTCAAAATTAAGCACTTGAACTGCTTACCTAATAGAAGGCCTGCAATTATTATCTGGATGAGCACACAATAAGCCAACAATTAGCAAATGCTCCATCTCCTCTTCATTGAACTCTGATGATAGTTTCAGATCAGCTGCTTCAAGAAGATTTTGTCATCCCATAAAGTCTCCAAACCCAATCGACAATGTTTACTCGATGCTCCTCTGCTTTAGGATCAATAGGTTCCTTCCACAACCTATTTCTAACACGACAATACCAAAGCTATAGACGTCTGTTTCCTTGTTAGCTTTTCCAGTGGTGACACATTCAGGAGCCATGTAACCCATTGTGCCTGCTAAAACTGTTGTTTCGGATCCCTTACCATGGTCCACTGGCCTAGCTAACCCAAAATCCCCAAGCTTGGCATTGTAATTAGAATCCAACATAATATTGCTAGACTTTATATCCCTATTCACCACACATTGTTCCCATTCTTCATGTAGATATAGCAACGCTGAGGCCAAGCCTTGAGCAATCTTGAATCTTATTGGCCATGCCAAATGACTTTTTCCACTGAAAATATGGGTATCTAAGCTTCTATTAGGCATAAACTCATAGACAAGTAGAAGTTCTCTTTTCTCATGGCACCAACCAATGAGTTGCACCAAATGTTTATTGTCTTAGCCGGCTGATGATCCTGACTTCTGATACATACTCTTTTATTCCTTGCTTTGAATCCCTTGTAACCCTCTTAACAGCAATATAAGAGTTGGATTCACTGAGATATCCTTTATGAACACCTCCGAATCCACCCCGCCCAAGCATCTCTTCCTGTCAAAAGTTATTTGCACATCTAACCAACTCACTGTACAAGAACTTCTTTGGTCCTGCACTTTTTTGAAATTCATTAGTCATGGAACCATCAAGGACATAGTCATTTTCTCTGACCTTACTCTTTCTCCACAAAGCAAATAACACCAAAGTACATACTGCAACCAAAACACAACCACCACAAATCAATCCAACTACAAGTCCTAACTTAGTTTTTGTTGGTGCATCCTCTGGCTTGGTGTTTGATAAGGTTATCCCTGTATCTGTCATATTATCTAAAGAAGAAGTAAAATTCCAAGAATAGATTCTTTGAAATGCAAATCTCCTTCCTGCTCCAGCAGTGAAGCCAAAAGTGACCCATTCTGGCAAATATTCCCTCAGGTCAAGATTGTAAGAATGATTCTGCAGGACAGTGACTGATATTATTCTCTTGTGGTTGAAAACCAGTGAAGACAACAGTAAGATTTTTCGATATAGAATTATAGTTAATCCAGTCATCAGTTTTCGTACCATTCGTAATGCTACTAAACCAAGTCACATTAACAAGAGATTGCATTGGGTTGATATCGATACCTACATGATCACCCTTTGGGTCATACGGGTTCTGATAGGTATCAAACTCTACCGCAACAAAATGATTACTCGATGAATTTAGTCGTTCATTATTACTTGTAAGGCCAAGACTTCCACCTCTTGTTGTATTATAAGGAATGGTTGAACCTGCAGGGGCGAGGAAGAAGGCAAAACCATCACCATATTTAGTTGCTCCCTGTGAATTAATGCTAAAGGATAAATGTGTAGTGAAATCAGTGAGATTTTGGGAGGCCTTGTCCCAGAGATGGACTGGTTTTGAATATATAGCTCGACCAATACTAGCATTAATATCATGATTGAGGAGGTTTTTGGTGATTAGAATTGCACCATTTTCTGGAGAAGCATCTCTCTAATAGGTAACATTATGATCATTGGGTGTAAAAGTATCAAAATTGAAGGAGAGTGAAGTGACTAAAGGGATAAGAAGGAAGTATTTGAGAGAAGATAAAGAGGCAAAAACAACCATAGTTGGACAATATGTTAATCACATTCTTAGACATGCAACTGAATATATACAATAATAAACACTAAACACTCTGTTTAGTGTTTTGCTAAAAAATAAAGTATTTTTCCATATCAATTTATGTGATATAGAAAGACCTCTTTTCTTTTTTAGTTTATTTGAAAAAATGATCTTTTTGTTATAAAGTATTTGTATTATAGTGAATGTCTATCATGTGGAGTCCTTTTTAGGATATGGTTAAGATTCTTACTTGGGGACCAAGTTAGATTTCTCCTATAAATAGAGTGCCCCTCTTCATTGTAAATTGATTCATCAAGAGAAATAACAAGTCTTCTCTTCTTTTCTCTCTAGTTTCTTCTTCTTATTCTATAGTATTATGACACGTTATCAACATGAGACTCTAATTTCTCAAAAGTGAAGGTTAGATTTGAAGAATTAATAAAGGTATTATTTATTCTTTTGTTTTTAATTTTAATGGTCAATCTTACAAAACTAGAGTTCATTGCCCTTCAATGTTCGAGCAGGAACTACCTCTCATGGGTGTTGGATGCTGAAATCCACCTTGATGCAATGGGTCTTCGAGACACCAGAAAAGAAGAAAATAAGGCATCAAATCAAAACTGTGCACGAGCAATGATATTCTTGCGTCATCATCTTGACGAGATTCTGAAAATTGAATATCTGACAGTTAAGGATCCACTTGTTTTGTGGAAAAACCTAAAAGAAAGATTTGACCACTTGAAGATGGTCATACATCCAAAGGCACGATATGATTGGATGCATCTAAGGCTACAAGACTTTAAGTCTATACATGAATACAATTCTGCCATATTCAGAATCAATTCTCAATTGAAATTATGTGGAGAAACAGTTAGTGAGATTGATATGATGGAAAAGACGTTCTCTACTTTCCATGCCTCGAATGTGCTCTTGCAGCAACAATATCGAGAGAAAGGTTTCAAAAAGTATTCTGAACTAATTTCTCATCTTCCTGTGGCCGAGCAAAATAATGATTTATTATTGAAAAATCATGAGAATCGACTTGCTGGATCTGAACCACTTCCTGAAGTGAATGAGGCGCACGCACACCATGCTAGGGTCCTAATCGTGATCATGAACGTGGTCGTGAACGTGGACGTGATCGTGGTCGTGATTATGGTCAAGAAAGTAATTCTATTTTTGGTATTAATCATTCATCAAATAAAAAGGAAAAAAAAGGATGAGAAACGTGAAGCAACTAGGGAAGGTTGTTTTCTATGTGGTGGAAAAGGTCATTATGCACGTGATTGTCGTACTCCAAACACTTGGTTGAGCTTTATCAAGAATCACTAAAGACAAAAGAGAAAAATCCTGAGGCAAATGTTATCTCTGAAAATCAAATTGACATCACACACTTGGATGTAGCAGATTTCTTCGCACATCCTGAAGAAAAGATAGATCACTTAATTGGTGATGGTTCTGTGAACATGGAAGAGTGATATTTTTTTGGTAGTATTTATTGATAAATTTCATGTAATTATAGTTGTTTGCATGAGTATTAGTATTTTAAATTAGTTTAGTCATATTTTTATAGTTCATTAGCTTGTTCCTTAATTCTTAATTAAATAATATATATTTTCATTGATTTATTTATATGATTCTAATATGATAGAGTTAGTCAAATACTAAACTTTATCACGTGTTTGTATTATATTAGGTCTTTAACATGATCTAATGTTAAAAACATAAATTCTGATATTAACTAGGATTGATCGTGTGTTTATATTATATTAGGTCTTTAATTTGATCTAATGTTAAAAACATGCAGTCTGTTATTAACTAGGATTAAATAATATTTTTTTTAATTTTCCTAACAACTCGTTTTTGACTTAGAGGAAACAATAAATTAAGGCTCAATTTCTAATATTTAATTATTAATTTATATTCCTTTGGATATATTGTGCCTTTTTGACAACATTAATATTCAATATATATTTATTTTGTGTATGTCATTTCATGTGAAGATATGGATAATTCTAAGAATATATTATCGAAATATGAAGATATTTGTTTGATTGATTCTGGTACAACACATACGATATTCAAAAATAAGAAATATTTTTCTCATTTAAGTATGGGCAAAATAAATGTTACTACAATTTTTGGTAGTACTAATATGATTGAGGGTTTTGGAAGAACCATTGTAATTTTGCCCAAGGGAACCAAACTCATCATTAATAATGCTATGTTTTCTCCAAAATCTAAGAGAAACTTGTTGAGTTTTAAAGATATCCGTGAAAATGGTTATCATATCCAATCAATGGATGCAATAAATCTTGAATATCTTGGTATCACCAAGAATGTCTCTGGGCAGACATGTGTTATAGAAAAGTTTCCGGCTTTATCTTCTGGCTTGTATTGGACAAAAATTAGTTCAATTGAGGCACATTTTATAGTAAATAAGAATTTTACTGATTCCAATACATTTGTACTTTGGCATGATCGTCTCGGACATCCTGGGTCAATAATGATGAGACGAATTATAAAAAATTTGAATGGACATCCATTCAAAGACCTAAAACTTCTTTTAAATGGTGAATTTTCTTGTACTACTTGTTACNCTTTTAAATGGTGAATTTTCTTGTACTACTTGTTACCAAGGCAAGTTAATTGTGAGACCATCACCAACAAAAGTTAAGATTGAGTCCCCTGCGTTCTTGGAACGTATACATGGGGATATTTGTGGACCTATTCACCCACCTAGTGGGTCATTTAGATATTTTATGGTTCTAATAGATGCTTCTTCTAGATGGTCTCATTTGTGACTATTGTCATCTCGTAACTTGGCATTTGCAAAATTATTGGCACAAATAATAAGGTTAAGAACACACTTTCCTGATAATTAGATTAAGTCCATTCGTATTGATAATGCTGCAGAGTTTTCATCCCAATCATTTAATGATTATTGTTTAGCAATTGGGATAAGAGTTGAACACTCCGTTGCTCATGTTCATACTCAGAATGGTCTCGTTGATTCATTAATCAAACGTTTGCAATTAATAGCAAGACCATTGCTTATGAAAACTAAGTTGCCCATTTCTGTGTGGGGACATGCAATTTTGCATGCTGCAACACTTATTCGTCTCAGACCGACAAGTTATCATAAGGTTTCTCCATTTCAATTGGTTATGGGTCAAGAACCTAATATATCCCATCTAAGAATTTTTGGATATGTTGTACATGTGCCTGTGGCACCACCAAACTGCACTAAGATGGGTCCTCAAAGAAGTTTAGGAATATATGTTGGGTTTGATTCACCCTCCATTATTCGCTATCTTGAACCATTGACTAGAGACATGTTTACTGCTAGATTTGTAGATTGTCGGTTTGATGAGACGATTTTCCCAAAATTAGGGGAAGAGAATAGTGAAATAAAGTGAGAACTTTTGTGGAAAAATTTATCATTGTCTCATCTTGATGCATATTCTTCTACTTGGGAACAAGAAGTACAAAAGATTATTTATCTGCAGATATTGCAAATCAAATGCAGACGCATTTACATATTTGAAAAGGATTACTAAATCACATATTCCTGCAGAGAATGTCCCAATTCGAATCGATGTCCCTAAAGGATCATCCACTAGTGTCATAGCTAATGAGTCAAAAGCACACCTAAAGCGTGGTAGACCATTGGGTTCTAAGGATCAAAATCCTAGAAAAATAAAGATCAAATGTCAAGATGACACTATGAAAGAATCTCATATGGAAGTTCAAAATTTGAATAAATCTGATATTCATGAAAGAATCAATGAACTTGAAACTCAAGGAAATAATGAACTATCCATAAATTTAAGAGATGTTGAAACTAATATGAAAATTCGATCAGAAATAGCGGTTGATTATGTTTTTGCATATAATGTTGCAACAAATATCATGCAAGATAATGAGGATCATGAACCTCAATCTGTTATAGAATATCGACAACGAAATGATTGGCCAAAATAGCAAGAAGCAATTCAATCAGAGTTGAATTCACTTGCCAAGTATGAATTTTTTGGACCTATAGTTCAAACACCTAATAGTATTAAACATGTTGGTTACAAATGAGTTTTTATGCGAAAAAGAAATGAGAAAAATGAAATACAAAGGTATAAAGCACGCCTTGTGGCACAAGGATTTTCTCAAAGGTCTGGCGCTGATTATGAAGAGACATACTCACCCGTTATGGATGCAATAACATTGCGTTATCTCATTAGTTTCACAGTCCATGAGCAACTTGAAATGCATTTGATGGATGTGGTTACAGCCTACCTTTATGGATCACTTGATAATGAGATATACATGAAAATTCCTGAAGGATTTGCGATGCCTAAATAATGTAATTCAAAATCTCGAGAAATGTATTCAATTAAATTGCAAAGATCATTATATGGTTTGAAGCAATCTGGGCGCATGTGGTATAACCGTCTTTGTAAGTATTTAACTAAGAAAGGTTATACAAATGACTAATTTGTCCATGTGTCTTTATAAAGAAAACAATATCGAAATTTGTTGTACTTGTTGTTTATGTTGATGACATAAATCTTATAAGAACTCCAATAGAGCTTCAAAAGGCAATTGATTATTTGAAGAACGAATTCGAGATGAAGGATCTGAGAAGGACAAAATTATGTCTTGATTTGCAAATTGAGCATTTGACAAATGATATTTTTGTTCATCAATCTGCCTACAAAGAAAAAGTGTTAAAAAGATTCTGTATGGATGAAGCGCATCCATTAAGTACTCCTATGGTTGTTCGTTCACTTGATGTGAATATGGATCCATTCCGACCTCAAGAAAGGATGAAGAAATTCTTGGTTCTGAAGTACCATATCTTAGTGCAGTTGGTGCACTAATGTATCTTGCTAATACTACAAGGCCTGATATACCTTTTGTTGTTAACTTGTTAGCAAGGTATAGTTCTGCTCCTACTAGGAGATATTGGAATGGGATCAAACACATTTTGCGACATCTTAAAGGGATAACTGATATGGGCTTATTTTATTTTAATAATTGTAGCCCAAATATTATTGGTTATGCTGATGCAGGATATTTATTTGATCCACACAAAGCTCGATCCCAAACAGGCTATGTGTTTATATGTGGGGGGACTGCCATATCTTGGAGATCTACAAAGCAGTCCATCGTAGCCACATCATCTAATCATGCTGAAATAATAATTATTCATGAAGCAAGTAGAGAATGTGTGTGTTAAGGTCTATGATACATCTCATTCGAGAGAAATGTGGTTTGGAATGTGATAATACCCACCACTTTACATGAAGATAATGCAGCATGTATAGCACAACGTAAGAGAGGATTCATAAAAGGAGATAGAACAAAGCACATTTCACCAAAGCTTTTCTATACACATGAACTTCAAAAGAATGGTGATATAAATGTTCAATAGATTCGTTCAAGTGACAATGTGGCTGATCTATTCACCAAGTCTCTACAAACTGCAACTTTCAAGAAGATGGTGCACAAGCTTGGAATGTGAAGATTCAAGTCTCTGGATTGATGTTCTCATTAGGGGAAGTTAATACGCGTTGTACTCTTTTTCCCTTACGACGTTTTGTCCCACTGGATTTTCCTTGTAAGGTTTTTAATGAGGCAACCTAGATGCGTATTAATAGATATGTGTACTCTTTTCCTTTACTAGAGTTTTTCTTTTCTTAAAGTTTTTTTAGTAAGGTTTTTGACAAGACACATCATCTATGAATTAGACATTCAGGGGCAGTGTTCTAAAGTATTTGTATTATAGTGAATGTCTATCATGTGGAGTCCTTTTTAGGATATGGTTAAGAGTCCTACTTGGGGACCAAGTTAGATTTCTCCTATAAATAGAGTGCTCCTCTTCATTGTAAATTGATTCATCAAGAGAAATAACAAGTCTTCTCTTCTTTTCTCTCCAGTTTCTTCTTCTTATTCCATAGTTTTATAACACTTTTTCTTTTTTTGGTAATATTTTAATTTCAATTTTTCACGTGGCATGTTTAAGGCCACAAGATCAAAGGATAATTTTGTACATTTGAACAAACATTAATTTAAAATCACAAGATTCAAAAGTCATATTTATATTCTTAAACTCCTTGTCAAGTCAAACCACGTATAGTATTTTTTTTTGATTTTTTATTTTTGTATTCGATATTTATAATAAATTTGAAATCGCGTTAAGAAGTTTATATTAGAGAGCAAAATGAAGTGCTTTCTAAGACGATTCAAACTCGATGAAAAAATACTTGTCAATTCATTACGATCCGTAATGTTCGGTATTTACATAAAGCTATTGAGAGAGAGTTTCATGCCCACAGATTACTTTGAATTGATACAAATCCCCCACCCCACCCCCTAGTTTATACACTTCATATCATGTTGGAGTATTATTTTATATTTTTAAGAGATGTGCATAATTTAACAATTTATTGCATGGAAGTCCTCCTTTCATTGTCAATATGTCCGCAGACATAATGATGTATAGTGTGGACTATATTTGAAAATGCACAACAGCACGAGTATTTTAGATTATTATCGAAATTTCAGAGACACATATTTATTAGATTAAGGTCTTATTATCTTTTTGAATATATTTTTTTTTGTATTTTGTGCACCTTTAAGGCCTACGTGGCATTTAAATCTATCTCATGAGCCTCAATTGTGTGGAATAACGGAATGTGCCACGTAAGATAAAAGATGTATAAATTACAAATTAAATAAGTTCAGGGGTAATAAGACCTTATTTTAATTAAAGTGTCTCTCTGAAATTTCGATCATACTCTAAAGGGCTACTTATGCATTTTCCCTTTTGAAAAATACTTTTATTAAAATAATTACTTGTTAAAAGAGTATTTTTGGAAAAAAAATAAACTATTTGTATTCACTAGTTCAGTTGAGAAGTATTTTTATGAGCAGATTGTGTTAAATAAATTGTTCTAAAAAGTGCTTATAAATATTAAATTATGAAAAATGACAAGTACATTGCGTGTTTATTATTAAGATTATCTTACAAGAGAAATCATTTTTAATGATTTATGAAGGACTTTAATTAAATATTATTGTTATTTAATCAAAATTTAAAAAGTGCATGTGTAATTTTTTATCAATATTATTACTATTACTACTATATAGAAGTGTCTTAGAGCAAACACCTCTTGGTCGACATGCTTGTTTGCTGACCAAGGGGTAATGTTGGTATATTATAAATTAAAAGCTTTGATTGACTTGTATCGAAAGCTGCTATGATTGTATTATTTAATTGTTTCACAAAAATACCAATGCATATATATTTATTTATTTATTTGTCTTATGAAAAAGGTACTAATTTCTGACTTTGTAGACTCCATCACAAGTATAGATCTTTTTTACGCGCGCATCATTTTTTGTAATGCTGAAAGTAAGCTTCTACTCGGATTTCTATGACACGCGCTTAACTAGCGGCGATTTCACAAAAAAATGGGCCTCTTGATTGTTAATTGATGGATTTTGTACTTTTTTTGGCTTTTAAATGTATCGTTAGATAAATTGAGGTGCAACTAATCAAACTAAATAGTGTTACAAATTCACTTTATTGTGTGGATGTTTATCTTAATTCATCCTAACGTAATGTATCTATTAATTGTATTAATTAAATATGTTTTAACGTATTTGTCAAATGTTGTAAAGGATGGTTTGAATGTCCTATAAAAGGGTAGTCTTTCACCCTTGTGAAATACACTTGAGGAGAATAACAAAGCTCTCAATCTTTATACTTGTCATCGCCATTTGTCTTAACTTATTTTTTGTGTATTCTTGTATTTTCCTCTCGTTTTACAACACGTTATCAGCACGAGTCTCTAACTAATTAAGGCCTACTTAATTCGAAATTAACTTTTTTCCTACACGTTAATCATTTTTCTTTCCGAGTTAGATATACATTTATATGTTTGTAACATATCTAACAGGACTTGCATAAATCTTTGATCCGTATTTTTATTACTGCATATATAACTTGCTTTAAGTATTATTATAATACTTTATTAGGCATAATAATCAATACGTTTCAAGTTTATATTGTTATGTTATTTATGCTACTAATTTATGACTCTAAATTTAATAGTAACCAATATGATAGCACGATAGTTAGAATACACGTAAGTAATTTCTTGTTATACATTTTATGTGTCATAAAGAATATAATATGAGTGGATGCACTTACGATTTCAAGATTATAAAATCGTAATTGAGTATAATTATGTTGTATTTAGGATAACTTCCCAGTTGAAATTATGTGGAGAAACAATAAAATATGAGGACATGTTGGAAAAGACACTAGCTACATTCCATGCCTTTAATATGATATTATAGCAACAATATCGTCAAAAAGGTTTTCAGAAATACTCTAAACTGATCTCATGTCTTTTGGTGGCTGAGCAACATAATGACCTTCTAATGAAAAATCACGAAGCCCGTCCCGCTGGAAGTGCTCCATTACCGGACGCACACACAGTTGAAGCACATGGTCAGTCTGAAATAAGATAAAATAATCGAGGCCATGACAATGTGCAAGGGAGTGACAAAGGCAAAAGACGATATAATTATCGTCGAGGTGGTGGTCATAACAAAAGGTAGAACAATATAGGTTCTAAAAATAATCCTTCTAAAGGAAAGGGTGATCATTGTCATCGTTGTGGCCTTAAAGGTCACTGAAAAATGAATGTCGGGCACCTGAGAATTTTGTCAGATTGTACCGAAATTCCTTTAAAAGGAAAGGAAATAAAGGTGGCGCCTCCTCTTCTAAAGCTCGAGCTGAGTCACATTTGACTATCAAAGATGATGTTTAGGAAGGATCTTCTCAAAAATATAATGAGAATGTTGAGGCAAACTTAGCATTTAAAGATAATGCTTTTGATGGGCTCGATGATATTACTCATCTGGAAGTTGAGGACTTCTTTGGAGATCACAACTGAGATTGATAATTGGCTAGGAAATGAATAATTTTTTATGTAATTTTGATGTCTTAATTAAAGTTTATGTACTGAAGATTTATTTTGTTAAATTTTGTACTTCTTATTATGTATTTTCATTCTTATGAAGATAAATAAAATTTTTCAGTCTTCAGTTGGATCCAAGATGAGTAGTGGAGATATGTGTTTTCTGGACAGTGCCACAAGTCATACGATACTAAGAGAAAAGAGTATTTCTCTTCTTTGGTAATGAAAAAGGCATATGTTAATACAATATTCGGTAGTACAAAATTGATTGAGGGCTCTGAAAGAGCAAACTTATTACTACGTGGAGGAACATTAGTTGTAATTGACAATGCATTGTATTGTAGTAAGTCTCATAGAAACTTGTTAAGTTTCAAGGTTATTCGCCAAAATTGCTATCATGTTGAGACTGCGAATGAAGGAAAGGTGGAATACCTTTATATAACTACAATAAATGCGGATAAGAAAACTGTGCATGAAAAATTGTCAGCACTTTCTTCTGGGTTGTACCATACAAATATTGGTATAGTTGAATCACATGCCGTAGTAAACAAAAGGTTTACTGATTCTAATGATTTTATCATTTGGCATGACCTGTTGGTCATCCCGGTTGTAATATGATCCGCAAAGTAATTGAGAATTCACATGTGCATACTTTGAAGAACCAAAATGTTCTTCAATCAAAGGAATTTGTGTTGGGGTAGAATCCCCTGCATTTCTGGAACGGATACAGGGTGATATATGTGGACCTATTCACCTTGCATGTGGACCATTTAAATATCATATGATCTTGATAGATGCATCTACAAGGTGGTCTTATGTGTGCTTATTATCAACTCGTAATATGACTTTTGCGAGGTTGTTGGCTAAATAATAAGGTTAAAAGTACAATTTTCAGATTATGTAATAAAAATAATTCGTCTTGATAATGCTGGTGATTTTACATCTCAGACATTTAATGATTATTGTTTATCAACTGGAAAAATAGGTGAACATCCTGTTGCACATGTTCATACTCAAAATGGTTTAGCAGAGTCATAAATTAAACATCTTCAATTGATAGCTAGACCTTTGTTGATGAGAACAAAGTTGCCTGCTTTGATTTGGGGGCATGCTATTTTGCATGCAGAAGCACTTGTGCACATAAGGCCAACCAGTTATCATAACATATCCCCATTACAATTGGTTTTTGGTCAGGACCCAAATATTTTCCATCTTAGAATCTTTGGTTGTGCAGTATATGTTCCAATTTCTTCCCCACAACGCACAAAGATGGGTCCTCAAAGAAGATTGGGGATATATGTCGGGTAAAAATCTCGTTCTATTATAAAATATTTGGAACCTAGAACTGGAGATTTATTTACGGCAAGGTTTGCTGATTGTCATTTTGATGAATTAGTATACCCAACATTAGGGGGAGAACAAAAGCAGTTGGGAAATGAGATAGACTGGAATTAAATTTCACTGTTTCATTTAGATCCTCGAACAAATCAATGTGAGCAAGAAGTTCAAAAGATAATCTATATGCAGAATATTGTAAAATCAACTGCCGAATGCATTTACTAACCTTTCACGGATTACTAAATCATACATCCCAGCTGCTAATGCTCAAGTTCGAGTTGATGTTCCTATAGGACAAAATGTTAAGGCAAATGAGTCTGGACAACGCTTAAAACATGGTAGACCAATTGGTTTCAAGGATAAAAATTCTCAAAAAAAAAGGAATAAATGATCAAGATGATGATCATAATATAGAGTCAATTTCTCATGAAGAGCTCCGAGACATAATAAATAATAACATCACAAAGGAGGTCCATGTACCTGAAAATAATGAGAATGAGTAAATCTCTATAAATTATGTCTCGACGAGAAAAAGGTGGAATCGAAATAATATTGTGGTGGATAATACTTTTGCCTATAATGTTGCAGTTGAAATAATGCAACAAGATGAGGATTTGGAATCAAGATCTGTCAACGAGTGAAGACAGAGAAATGATTGGCCAAAATTGAAGGAAGCAATTCAAACAGAATTGGCTTCATTTGAAAAACGTGAAGTTTTTGGACCAATAGTCCGAACACCTGAAGGTCTCAAGCCAGTAGGGCACAAATGAGTTTTATGCAAAAATGCAATGAAAAAGATAAAGTCGTAAGATATAAAGCACGACTTGTTGCACAAGGATTTTCGCAAAGGCCTAGCGTTGATTATGAGGAGACGTATTCTCCTTTGGTAGATGCAATTATCTTCAGGTATCTAATAAATATGACAGTTCATGAAAAGCTTGAAATGCATCTAATGGACGTTGTCACGGCCTATTTATATGGCTCACTAGACCACAATATTTTTTATGAAAATCCCTGAAGTTTTCAAAGTGCCTGAAGCATATAAAAATTCAAAAGAAATTTGTTCAATATAACTTCAAAAATCCTTGTATGGATTAAAACAATCAAGGAGAATGTGGTATAATCGTCTTAGCGAATATTTGCTAAATGAAGGGTACAAGAATGACCGTATTTGTCCTTGTATTTTTATAGAAAGGTTAAAATCTGATTTTGTAATAATATCTGTTTACGTTGATGACTTGAATATCATTGTAACTCCTAAAGAGCTTTCAAAAGTCGTTAAGTGTTTGAAGAAAGAATTTGAAATGAAAGATCTTGGTAAGACAAAATTTTGTCTTGGCCTTCAGATTGAACATTTGACAAATGGGATATTTATTCATCAATCAACATATATTGAAAAGGTTTTAAAGAGATTTTACATGGATAAATCTCACCCATTGAGTATCCCAATGGTTGTAAGATCTCTTGATATAAATAAAGATCCATTCCGACCTCAAGAAAAAGAGGATGAGGTCCTTGGTGATGAAACACCATATCTTAGTGGTATTGGGGCACTAATATACCTTACCGACAATACCCGACCATATATTTATTTCGCAGTAAGTTTATTAGCGAGATTCAGCTCATGTCCAACAAGAAGACATTGGAAAGGTGTTAAACATATATTCAGATATCTTCAAGGAACAATTGATATGGGATTATTGTATTCTAATGCATCCAAGTAAGAATTGATCAGTTATGCAGATGCAGGGTATTGGTCTGATCTGCATAAAGTCCGATCTTAGACAGACTATTTATTCACCTATGGAGGTACAGCTGTATCGTAGCGTTCGATGAAGCAAACAGTAGTTGCTACTTCTTCAAATCATGCAGAGATAATAGTCATTCATGAAGTCAGTCGAGAGTATGTATGGTTGAGATCAATGACTTAACACATTCTACAATTATGTGGTCCTTCTGTGCAAACAAAGACTCCAACAATATTGTATGAAGATAATGTTGCTTGCATAGCAAAACTAAAGGGAGGATATATCAAAAGAGATCGAACAAAGCATATTTTACCTAAGTTCTTTTTCACACATGATCTTCAATAAACTGGTGAGATAAATGTTCAATAGATTCGTTTGAGTGATAATCTTGCAGATTTATTCACTAAGACATTGTCAACGTAAACATTTGAGAATCTAAGATATAAGATTGGGATGCGTCATCTCCAAGATATAAAATAAGTTCTTCATCAAAGGGAGTAAATACGCGTTGTACTCTTTTTCCCTTAGCCAAGTTTTTGTCCTTTTCAGTTTTCCTGGTAAGATTTTTAATGAGGCAACATTCAAGACGTATTAGAAGATGTGTGTACTCTTTTTTCTTCACTAGGCTTTTTGCCACATAATTTTTCCTAGTAAGGTTTTAACGAGGCACATATCTATAAACATTCAAGGGGGAGTGTTACGAATCCACTTTATTGTGTGGATGCTTATCTTAATTCATCCTAACGTAATGTATCTATTAATTGTATTAATTAAATATATTCTAAAGTATTTGTCAAATGTTGTAAAGGATGGTTTGAATGTCCTATAAAAGGGTAGTCTTTCCCCCTTGTGAAATACACTTGAGAAGAATAACAAAGCTCTCAATCTTTATACTTGCCATCGTCATTTATCTTACCTTATTGTTTGTGTATTCTTATATTTTTCTCTCGTTTTACAAAAAATAATTTATTTTTTTATTTTTTTACATTGATTTAAAAAAGTTACAACCAATCAAATTATAAACTAATAACAAGGAATAACAAATTGTTCAAGAAATAAGTTTACCGCTTATGAAATCAATTATGTTGATTTTTATTACAATTTTAATATTTTAAAAAGGTAAGATAGGTATAGAAAAAAAAATATTTTTCGAGGTTTTATTACTTTTCCTAAATATATATAATATGTAAATTATATTTAAAAAAATTCAAAATCACAATAATTAGTTTCTTAAAATATTTTAAAAAATATTTCCAAAAAAATTGATTGACTCTCTCAAAATTTCTTTGTATAACTTGAATTGAAACATGTGGAGTTATATATATTACGTGAAAAGTATGTAAAAAGTACTATAAAAACAATTTGAATATTTTAAAAACATATTAAAAATATGAGATAAGAGTCTAAAAATTATTCCAACTTTAGTCGAATTTGCTATTGCGATTCTAAATTTTCATAGGACCTATTATCTCCCTATACTATTTAATATTGTATTTTGTGTCCACGTGACACATATATACTTTTAAAATGCACTATTAAAAAATCAAAAATCAAAACTACTAAATTTTATTTGTATCACATAAATTAAAATAAAATGGACAACATATATTGGGCTTGTGCACCTTTTTATCTACTACTAAATAGATAAATCAAGTAAAGTGTACTAAATATTGGTATAATATTGACATAATCTAGGTTCATTTCCCACTACCTGCTCCGCACTAAAAAAAAACTAGGCAAAATAAATTTAAAAATTACTTCACGGATTAAATCGCGAGTAGTAATGCTGCTTGGAGAGCAAGAGAAAAATAACATCCTTTCTTAACGAGAAATAAATTATATATACTACAACAACAATAACATATTCCATGAAATCTCATAAGTGATATCAAAGAGGCTAGAATGTATGCATATCTTATCATTACCTCATAAAAATAGGAAGATTGATTCCAAAAGACTCTCAGATTAAGTGCAACAAATCTCGATATAAAGAAGAAAATAAGAAAGAAAAAATCAAAACAAGAATTAGTGCAGAATTAGTTAAAACAACATTATAATCAGGTGGTAATTGAAATTTCATAAACATACTAGGTAAATTATTATTAACAAACAATAATAAATCATGATAAGAAAACAAGAACTATAATTATATAACTATCTACTACCATTCTATTCTAATAAGAGTCCTCCGCACCTTTCTATCTAGAGTCATGTCTTTGATGATCTAAAGTTGTGTCATATCCTGTCTTATTACTTCTCTCCAATATTCCTTTGGCATACTTTTGTCTCTCCTCTTATCATCTATAACTAACCTCTCACACCTACTCATTGGTGTGTATATGCTCTTGTCTTTACATGTCCAAACCATATAAGTCTCGCTTTTCTCATCTTATCGAGCACGGTACAAAATACAATATATATAAAAACACAACTTCATACTTGTAATAAGAATAAGAAGTAAGTGGAATTTTATCTGGGATAAGACACAAGTAACCCCTAGACTATGATCGAAATTCCAGAAAAAAACCTAAACTTACCCCTCCCCCCACCCCCACCCCTACCGCTTAAACTCATTTTTTTCATATTTTTGCGTACCTTTTGTGCTGATGTGGCACCTTCAACCACCCAAGTTGCTTATGTTTGTAGACACTCGCATGCCACGTGTGTAAATGTTTTATTTTTCTATATTATTTTTTAAAAAAATAATTTTTTTTTTAAAAAAAACATAATATTCTTCTTTTCTTTATTCACACATTTTTTACCTTGTATCTAAACTTTAGGCGGAAATTCAACATCAATAAATGATCACATCTATAAAGAAATATAAAATTTCATGTCATGATTCCTTATTCTTCGTTATCAACACTCACTCCATAACCACTAAACTCACTTATTTAAACATTAAAACTCATAGTTATCACCATGAAAAATTATAACCCACCACCAAATTTATCTCTTCACTGCCACCAAATTCAATATCTACTATCAATTTTGTTTTTGGTTCAGTCAAAATTATCCAAATATATTTCATAAAACATGGTCCGAAATCTCCATCGAAAAAACTACCTAAATTTTGAACTCTAGTTCGAAAAGAATTTAAAATTGAGGTCATTTTTTCAGGGTTAAGATAAAGGTTGATTGAAGTGAGAAGGAGGAGGGTTTTATTGATCGAGAATTGAAGCGGCATGGAGGTTGGGGTGGGTAAGGGTGGGATGTCATAATGTTGGAGAA
>NC_028646.1:48808841-48848491 GCF_001406875.1 Solanum pennellii | reverse complement strand
GGGGGGGGTGAGGGATGGGGTAGGAGTAGGATAATTGAGGAGGGGATGGTAATTAAATCATTTATTTACAATTGTTTTTTTTAAAAAAGCTAATACAAATTATACCCTTTATATGTTGCCTAAATTAAATTCCTAAAATGATTTTTTTTTTCTCATTAGCAAATTTCAAGTAATTTATTTGAGTAAAAAATGAAGAAAAAAATCTCTCTATACAATACAAATTAATGAAAAACATTGAAAAGAATTCCGTGACAATTTATGTTGTGAAAAATGATAAAATTTGACTATTTCATAAAGAAAAAAAGAAATTTAATTTAAAACAATAGCAATTTAAGTTCTAAAGTAAATTAATTATCTCTACTAATTAATTATAAAAATGTCTAATTAAATGAATACGTGTCCGTTATCAGATTTTAAAATATCATTTTACGTATCTCACATGCCTCTAAGAGAGTGATAACACATTATGTGCCCCTCAGCACAGAAGGGTGTGTTTTAAACACTTTAGAATAATTCAGGGGAAATAGGTCTCATGTGTGTCGTTGGAATTTAGCATATAATTGAGGGGGGTACTTGTGCGTTTTCCCAAACATTTTTGTTACCTTCATTCATTGTTATTCTCTTTTATTCTTTTATTGATTTTATTTTCTGTGTCTTTCATTTTGATTTTATTTAAATTTAATTTCAAATGTCTTAAATATAAAATAAATTAATATTGAAGGATATCAAAATAAGTAAATAAAATCAAATAACATAAATAAATTAAAACGTTAAAATTAAAGGACACTTTTAAATTATTTTTTAAAAAAATACACATAATTAATTTTTTTTAAAAATAAAGTGAATGGCAATTAAAATAAATATTTTATAAAGAAATAAATAAAAATAATTAAATATATATAAGTTTAATATCAATAATATGTGTGATAACTAATTATAAAGTTATCAAAAAAAAATGACACGTCTCCAGTTTGTGCACTCATCACTTGCCTTTAAGAGAGTATGCTCTCTCTATATGTTATGTCAGCATTTGTGGTGTATTTATTTCATTTAAAATAAGTTTAGGAGGATAATAAAACTCTAGTTAAGTTTAAATATGTCTCTAAGATGCCGGTTATAGTCTAGGGATTGTGTCTTAGCCCATTTTATTTTTATCATTTAAATACATTATTGATTATTGAGATCTCATTAAAAAGAAATGAGTTGATATACGTAGTAATCAAAAAGGTTATTTTGTAATTAGAAATTAATGAGAGATACATTGTTAAAATATGGAGGAAATGATCAAAATAGTCCCTCTTCTTTGAGCTAATACTCAAAGTGTTCTCCAAAATTTTACCTATTTTTTTGCATTAATTTTATCCATAACTTATGTATGGAATGTTCAATCGTCATTTTATATATTTAATAATTAGTAGAAATAACAATTCCATATCAAAATATGTGAGAAGAAAAACACTTTGTTTTGTTTAGTAGAAATCCTATTGCAGGTAAAGTCGAAAGGTTTTGTATGGGATGTACAATTTTTTCTTTTCCTCCAAAGTCATATGTTAAAATATTCTTAAGTTTAGCTGCGGCAATATTTCTAGTGAACAGATCTTAACATTTCACTCAGATTGAAGTTATTATTTCTACTAAATATATAAAAAGACGATTGAACATTCCTTATATAAAATTTTGGACAAAATTAATATTAAAAAATAGGTAAAATTTTAGGAAAGGACCAAAAGTGCACCAGTATCGCAAACATTAGGGACTATTAGTGCTCCGTGTGAAAATTCAAGGATCACTTTGAGTCATAACCAAAAGATGATGGACTATTTTGAGACTTTCTCTTAAAATATGTATTTATCATAGAAACTTTTTTTGTTTTGAAAAAAGAATATTGTTTTTTACTTTTGCTTCAACTTTTCTCAAGAAGCCGACCGATTAGTTGACATCTTTGCAATTCCAAAAAAAAGTGTTTCTACTTCAAATTATTAAAAGTGTTCTTTTTCAAAATATTTTTTTTTTGGCCTCGAAACCACTTAGCCAAAACGGGCTCTTCGTCCACATTAATTTTCCTATTATCCAAATGTACCTTGATAAAATAAGAAGTACTTATGCGTGACCTAACGTTTTTTGTTAGCGATGGTACTTGATAAATGTCATTTGGCTTTTTTATTTTAATAATAAAAAGGGGGGATTTGAAAAAATGACTTAGGAATTCCAAGGCTGCAACCTACTTTGAATTAATGCATTCCCCTTTAATGGACTTCAATTGTTTATCAAATTACTTATTTAACGGGTTAAATATGTGATCATGGTCTCCCTAAGACTAATTGTCTATTGTAATTAGTAGTCTAACTATATCGTTGAGTGGGGACAGACTGTGGAAATTACAAAGCATTACGTCTCATCGTGTTTATCAACCAAGCAAGGTCTCTAGTATATATCTATCCTAGATACAAATCAATTTTAGCTTTAGTAATTTGTGCAGCTAAAGCTGTAACTGCATCTACTTCCAACATTTTAACAGTATTTTGTACCATAGGTCTTGTGCCTCCTCTATTCCACTCAGGATTTCCGACATTGTGAGATTTTATTCAACAAAGCGAACAAGTCAACATAAGTCTTCTTCAAAGTTTGTCCTCCTATAGCTGAATTAAACAAAAATTTTGTGTTTGGCTCTAAACCCTCAATGAAGGCGTGGATCAAAACTTCATTCACTTGATGATGGGGTGGACTACTTGACAACAACAATTTGAATCTATCCCATGACTGGTATAAATTCTTCCCTCATTTCTGCTTAAACCTCAGTGTCCGCTCGTAAGCTTGGCTATTTTCCCAAATGGAAAGAACCGTATCAAACATTTTCGAGCAAGATCATCCCATGAAGTAATATAGTTCACTGGCTCCGATTTCAACCACCTTATTGCTTCCCCTAATAGAGAGAAATAAAACAAGAGGATGCAGAGTGTACATCTCACTGATTTTGTAGAAGCTTTGAATGTGTACTTATGGGTCCTCGTGAGTAAACCAATAAATTGTCCATTATTGTACGATAATTGCACCATATTCTGCTTCAACTCAAACCTACCACTAGCAGGTGGTTTTTGGATACTCGAAGTAACATTAGTTGTGTGTGGATTGCCACGTCATGAACTGTCATCTCTACCATTGCTACAGATGCTTCTAGTTCACCCCCAACTAGAGAGAGTAGTATAACTATATCGTTGAGCAGGGATAGAATGAATCAATTACCAAGCATTGTAATTCACTGTGTTGATCAACCAAACAAGGTCTCTATGTATTATCCCTATCCTAGATACAAATCAACCATAATTCTAGAGAAGATCATACTCCTTTTATCAATATTTTATCCTGTTATTCTTCTCTCGAGTTAAATTCAGATAATAAGTTTATTTCAATAGTGGTCAATCACGAGATACTAAATCAAGGAAAAAAGATCAATTTATGTGATAACCAATTACAATCCATCAAATTCAATAATATACAATCATCACGTAGCCATATCCCTAGAATAAGGGAATTTAGCTACTCATAATATAATTTTTAATCTTTAAGTATTTAATGTCATGACTCAGGGGTACAACCTATATGTCACATGATACATATAACCCCAAAAAGTTTCATGTAACCCACTTAGCATATCATAACATAATATAATAGAAACGTGCAAAAATTTCAAAATACTTTCCATACAATTGAAGTCTCATAAAACGAAGTGGAAGTCTTTTACTAAACTTGTCTCAAACCATCTAATACATGAAGTCTTAGGAACGCAACCCATACAAAACTTATAACATAAAAGAAGACAAAGGGAAGAGAGTGATCAAGTTCTCGATGCTATGAGGACTTACAAAACTTCTCTTCTAGATCTATTATGAACCTAGCCATGAGGATGGAAGTTAACATTGCCAAACCTTACACTTGTGGAAAATTCGAGAAAATATGGGTTAGTAAAAAATGCACTAAGATAGCCATGTATAAAACCCATGAAAACATGCTAAAAGGGACACTTTAGTTGAATCTGTGCACTTTGCTAAGTTTAAGCATCATTTCAAAAAAGTGGAGAAATACAAGTCATAAGCATAGAGACCTCATGATAAGACATAGACCATAACATGGTAAACAATAATCATAACTAGTGAGCATAAGAGATATCACCATAGACATAGACATAGTCATTGAAATCTAGTTTAACATAACATAAGAGAAACATTTCATGAGCCACCTCAAGGAAAACTTGTGTAATGCATATGTAAGATACCATAATTTCATCCATGCTAAGGAAGTCAGTTTAGAGCCTCATTCATGTTCATTACCTTTTTTATCTCTCCCTTAGGTTATTTCTCATATACAAGGAAACATTCACCTTTGGTCACACATGTATTAGAAAGTCCTTTCAAGCTAAAATCCAAACTAAGCATACATCATAAGCATAAGTCATAAGGCATATTCATTACATAGATTATCAAAGCATAAGAGGAACATACCATTGATAACCACAAAACATACTTGTGCAATGTATGAATAAGATATCATACTCTCATTCATACTAATCAAAACTTCTTGAGTAGTCATAGTTTATACTAGACTTAACCTTGTGGGAATTAGTCTTAACCGACATAGACCATGCGAGCTTAACATGGAATCTGATGACTCCCTCACTGAAAAGGGTTTCTCCACTTGCTTAAGGTAGAACCATACTCTTAACTTAGGTTGATCCATTAGTTAAAGACTTATATGGGCACATAGTTATGGCATAAGGAGGTTGCTACTAGAAACCTGGCCATACCAGGGAGATGTTCCAACTCACACAATATCCACATGGTACTAAGCAATAAATTTTTCGCCTAACGATTCAAGTTACATCATTAGAATAGCTCATTAACTCCTCATGAAAGGGGTACTATTGGCCTATTGATTCAAGATAAAGACTTAGAATACTTTGTCAGTCACCCATGAAAGAGTTCCTTTAGCCTACCATTTCAAGATATATCAATTAAGACAACTCTTTAGATCATGCGCAAGAAACTATCTCCATCCATGATAATTCTTATTCTTAGATTCAGTTAGGTGAGAAAAGTCTTTCAACCCTAGAATCATCATTATGTGAGAAAATGTAACAACTTGTACCTTAGATAGATCAAAATTTAGATTTTCCAAAAGTACAGGTGCCATCTACTAAGGCCACCTACTGACCATATTTAGGACCACGGTCCGTGGACCAGGTTTGTCAATCATGGTCCACAAACCACGTCTAGTACCTATGGACTGTAGGTAGGACCACGGTCTGTGCACCGGGTCCATCGATCTTGGTCCACAAACGACAGTCAGGACCCTAGGTAGGACCACGGTCTGTGCACTGGGTCCATCGATCTTGGTCCACAAACGACGGCCAGGACCGTATGTAGGACCACGTTCCGTGGACCAGGTCCATCGATCTTGGTCCACAAACGACGTCCAGGACCTACAGACCGTAGGTAGGACCATGGTCCATGAACCAGGTCCGTCGATCTTAGTTCTCAGAAACCATTCTCTAAATAAAACTACGGAGGAACAGGACGGACGGTAGATTGGATCATGGTCCGTGGACCAGGTCCGTCGATCTTGGTCCTTAAAACCCATTCTCTGAATCAAACTACGGAGGAACATGATGGACGGTTGATAGGTTCATAGTCCATGGACTAGGTTCATCGATCTTGGTCCATAGACGACGGTCAAGACCTACGGACCGTAGTTAGGACCATGGTCCGTGGACCAGGTTCATTGGTTACTCCGACAATAGTTAATTTAGGGGTCTTTTGGTCTTTTCCTATTTTGTTTGACTTCTAAGTTACGTCATTTAGACCAAAAATTAGGAGGTTTTAGTCATTTTAATCTTAGAAATATAACTAGAACTTACCTAAGTCAAATAATTGATCAAAACATAGAAAACTTAGAAGCAAGAGAGGAGAAAAAGGTCAAGAACCCTAGTTCAAGAACGCAACAAGGTTTCATCAACTCCAGACCCAAAATCTAAAGATTTCTCCGTGGAATTCATAACCAGGTATGTGGGATTTCACTAGTGGTTTCCTTTCACCCATTGGGTCCCTAGTTTTAAGTTAGTTATTGGTTATCATGATTAAACCTAGGGTTTCTATAATTACAGCAAATCATCACGAATTAGTTATATATATGTTCCAAATCAGTTTGTAAAGCTATTATTCATTTTATCGCATGAATTTTAGAACCGTAGTTATGTATTTCTTTAGTTCTTGAATTACACATGCTATGTCAGATATTTCAGTTACTTCACATATACATGTCTTAGTTATTAGTGAATAATTATCATATTAATTGTGGCATTCTCAATTTGCATGTCCAGTTTTGAGTTATCCAGTATTTACAGAAATTCAATCATAATGCCTTAATCACTTTATTAATCGGGAGTAGCATAATACTGAGTTGGACTAGGATTTAGCGTACCCAAATAATCCCAGAATTACTAGCCAAGTAGGTTGTAAGTCCCTTTTGTGGGCATAAGTTTAATGATCACGCCAGCATGCCTTTATACCTCTGGCAGGGTATATTGGGTCCTATCGGTGTTAAAGAGGCGTATACATCGGACTCAACATCTAGCTCATGTGGTTTTATTATCGTTTATTAGTAGCTCCCATAGTTCAGTCAAAATCTATTGCATTGACCATATTTATAGTCCAGTTAGTATTCAGTCTCAGCATGTTATAAATTAGGTCATTGCATCCAGTTAGCTTAGAATTCAGTATATCATGTTCTTAATATTATACTTCCTTTTTTGCTTGTTCAGTTATGTTTTATTTCAGCTTTATTCTATCCTACATGCTCAGTACCTTCTATGTATTGACGCATACGTGCGCTACATCTTCTTGTGATGTAGGTTCAGGTTCTCAACATCCAGATCACGCTTACATCAATTCCTGATCTCCAGTTCAGTAGAATCAGTGGTGAGTCCTCATTCTCCAAGGACAATAGTCATGAGTTTCTTTTAGTATTTTGGTCTTTTAGTTTCATTTTTTGCTAGACTTAGTTGGGGCTTGTCCCAGCATTTCTATGCTTATTTCAGACATAGTTAGTTTCAACTTAGTATTGAGTTGATAACTTCTTCGGATTAAACTCATCAGTATTTCATTTGTCTCACTTATAGAATATGGGTATTCCCATCGTATCATTTCAAAGTATGATTTATCTTCCGCATTCAATTTATTATATTTAGTATACTCATGATCATGTCAGCAGGGTTAGCTTGGGATCACTTGTGGTCATAGATCCCGTGTCCGCATCTCAGGGGTAGCTTGGGGCGTGACAAAGTTGAATCAAAGCAATAGGTTTAAGTGTCCTAGGATGTCGGAAAGGTCGCACTAAGTAGAGTCCTTTTCATAGATGTGAATGCACCACATTTAATGAGAGAGAGGCTATGAAGTATTTTAGGAAAAACTTCACTTTCTTGTTTGTCGTCGTGCATAAGGTATGATCTAATTCCATTCTAACTCAACGTTCTACATTTCAGATCATGCCTCATCGTAGAGCTAATGTTTGGAATGCACAATGCGAGGAATGCAAATGCAACTCCTCCAGTCACAGATCAGGAAGTCTCCAATGCTAAGTTTAAGAACACATTTTAGATGTTGGCTCAAAGTGTGGCCGACTAGAACAATCGAGTTCAAGCTCCTACGAATGTAAATGATGGATCAGCAGCAGCAAGGGTTCGTGACTTTGTTAGGATGAATCCGCCAGAGTTCTTAAAATCACATACCAGCGAGGATCCCCAAAAAAATTTCAATGAGGTCACGAAGATCTTTGAGGTGATGCAGATCACTCAGAATGATTGGGTTGAGTTGACAACATACCAGATGAAAGATGTGACTCATATGTGGTACACTCAGTGGAAGAAAAATAGGGGTACAGATGCAGCTCCTATTACTTGAGAGTGTTTTAGTAAGACTTTTTATGGACATGTTTTTCCAAATAGAGTTGAGAGAAGCAAAGGCTTATGAATTTAAGGCAGGCAAACATGACGGTCCAAGAGTATGGGCTCAAGTTTGACCAACTCTCCAGGTATGCTCCTCACATGGTTGTTGACTCCAGGGGTCATATGGATAATTTCTTGTATGGAGTGTCAAATTTGGTGAAACCTGAAAGTAGAAATCTTATGTTACTAGGAGATATGAACATCTCTAGGCTTATGACTCACACTCAGAAGGTTGAGGGTGATAAGCTCAAGGAACAGGCCAAAGAGAATAAGAAGTCTAGGACTAGGAACTATGACTATTTACAATATAAATAGGGTGGTGGAAATCTCTTGCAGAATCAGCACAAGTTTTCAGCCCCAACCCCTTCATCAGCAAGTAATCAATCCTCCAAGAACATGTAGATCTGAAGGTTAGAGCACCAGTCTCTAAGTATCAGGGAAGTTTTACAGGCACCAAGACTTACCCCACGTGTCTTAAGTGTAGTAAGAACTATCCAGGTGAGTGCCTCGCAGAAAAGGAAAGACGCTTTGGGTGCAGTTTTTCTTGTCACAGATTGAGGGATTGTCCTTCTAGAAAGGGTCAAAGAGGTGGTAATGGTAAATCTCAGTCTACAACTTCAGCGGCACCAACAAGTTGCCCGACTCAGCAGGTTAACTCATCTGGTACAGGTGGCGGTCAGCGCCAGAACAGGTTGTATGCTCTTTAGGCTCGCCGGGATCAGGAAGGTTCTCCTAATGTAGTCATTGGTAAGTTATGAGTCTTTGACCTTGATGTTTATGCATTATTAGATCCAGGGGATACTCTTTCCTTTGTAACTCCTTACATAGAAGTCCGATTCAGTGTTAATCCAGAAACTCTCTCAAAACCTTTCTCAGTCTCTACTCTAGTTATAACCCAGTTATGGATATATGGTTATACATAAAATGCCCTATCACAATCTCTCAGAAAGTCACCTCAGCAGATCTTGTAGAGTTAGAAATGGTAGACTTTGATGTCAATTTAGTCATGGATTGGTTACATTTTCGTTATGCATCAATCGATTGTAGAATTAGGATTGTTCGTTTTTAGTTTCCAAACGAACCAATCTTAGAATGGAAGGGTAGTAGCTTAGGACCTATGGGTCGACTTATTTCTTACCTTAAGGACAGAAAGATGACATCTAAAGGTTATCTCTATCATCTAGTTCGGGTTAAGGATTCTAGCCTTGAAACTATCTCTTGAGTCAGTTCCAGTAGTCTGTGAATTTCCAGAAGTATTTCCAAAAGATCATCCTGGGGTTCCTCCAGAAAGAGAAATCGACTTTGGAATTGATTTCCTTCCAGATACCCAGCCTATTTCTATTCCTCCTTACAGAATGGCTCCAGCATAGCTTAAGGAATTGAAAGAGCAATTGAAAGACCTTCTAGATAAGGGTTTCATCAGATCTAGTATTTCACCATGGGGTGCACCACTATTGTTCTTAAAAATTAAAGATGGTTCTCTCAGAATGTGCATTGACTATAGACAGTTGAACAAGGTCACAATCAAGAATAAGTATCCCATCCCCAGGTTTGATTACTTGTTTGACCAACTTCAGGGAGCTAGTCATTTCTCAGAGATAGACCTCAAATCGGGTTATATCAACTCAGAGTCAGAGATAGTGACATTCCGAAAACAGCCTTCAGAACTCGGTATGGTCATTATGAATTTGTAGTTATGTCATTTGGACTAACCAATCCTCCTGCAACTTTCATGGATTTGATGAACAGAGTGTTCAAACACTACTTAGACTTGTTCGTTATCGTCTTCATTGATGATATCCTCCTTTGCTCTAGGAGTGAGGAAGTACATGCAAGTCATTTGAGAGTTGTTCTGCAGACTCTCAAAGATCGCCAGTTATTCGCTAAGTTTAGTAAATGTGGATTTTGGTTGCAATCTGTTGCTTTCCTTGGTCACATTTTATCTAGCGAAGGGATCCGCGTAGATTCACAAAAAATAGAAGCAGTGAAACAATGGCCCAGACCTACCTCTGCTACAGATATCAGAAGTTTCTTAGGTCTAGCGGGTTATAACAGAAGGTTTGTAGAAGGATTTTCATCCATAGTCTCACCATTGACTAGGTTGACTTAGAAGATGGTCAAGTTCCAATAGTCAGATGATTGTGAGAAAAGCTTCATAGAATTTAAAACTAGATTGACTACAGCTCTTGTCTTGACTCTACCAAAGGGTTAAGATGGTTATGTGATATATTATGATGCATCCATAGTTAGCCTTGTTGTGTGTTGATGCTGCGAGGTAAAGTGATAGCTTATGCTTCTATACAACTTAAGATGCATGAAAAGAACTATCCAACTCATGACCTTGAGCTTGCAGCAGTAGTGTTTGCACTGAAGATATGGAGACACTACTTGTATGGTGTCCATGTAGATGTGCTCACCGATCATAAGAGCCTTCAGTATGTGTTCACCCAAAAAGAGTTGAATCTTCGCCAAAGGAGATGGCTTGAGTTCCTTAAGGATTATGATATGAGTGTGCATTATCATCTTGGAAAGGCGAATGTAGTGGTCGATGCTCTTAGTAGATTATCTATGGGTAGTGTAGCCCATGTTGAGGAAAAAAGAAAGGAGCTAGTGAAGGATGTTCACAGGCTAGCTCGCTTGGGAGTTCGTTTTATGAGCATATCAGACAGCGGTGTAGTAGTTCAGAATGGGGCAGATTCGTCTTTTTGGTAGTGGAGGTTAAGGAAAAGCAAGAGAGTGATCCAATCTTGCTTGAACTTAATGGTGCAGTCAACAATCAGAGAGTGGAGGTTTTCTCCCAAGGGGGAGATAGTGTACTTCGCTACCAAGGTAGATTGTGTGTTCCTGATGTGGGAGAGTTGAGGCAGCATATTCTTGCAGAAGCTCATAACTCAAGGTATTCTATTCATCCAGGTACCACTAAGGTGTACCGCAATCTGCAGGAAATCTATTGGTGGAATGGCATGAAGAGGGATATAGCAGACTTTGTGAGTAAGTGCCCCAATTGCCAGCAAGTCAAGGTAGAACATCAGAAACCAGGAGGTATGACTCAAGAGATCTATATTCCTACTTGGAAGTGGGATGTGATCAATATGGATTTCGTCACAGGGTTACCTCGTACTCGCAGACAGCATGACTCAATTTGGGTGATAGTTGATAGGATGACTAAGTCTTCTCCCTTTTTGGCTGTCAAGACTACACATTCGGTAGAGGACTATGCCAAGCTTTACCATACTAAAATTATGAGGTTGCATGGGGTTCCTTTGTCTATCACCTCAGATAAAGGTCCTCAGTTTACCTCTCATTTTTGGAAGTCATTTCAAAAAGGTATTGGTACTCAGGTTAATCTTAGCACAGCATTTCATTCGCATACGTATGGGAAGGCAGAGCATACCATTCACATCTTAGAGGATATGTTGAGAGGTTGTGTGATCGATTTCAAAGGGAGTTGGGATGATCACCTTCCTCTTATTGATTTTTCCTACAATAATAGCTACCATTCCAGCATTTAGATAGCCCCTTATGAGGCTTGATATGGGCGTAGATGTAGATCTCCTGTTGGTTGGTTTGAAGTAGGTGAAGCAGCTTTGATAGGGCCAGATTCAGTCCTTTATGGTATGGAGAAAGTGCAACTCATTAGAGATAGACTTAAGACAGCCCAAAGTCGTCAGAAATCTTATGCAGATGTAAGGAGAAGGGAACTAGAGTTCCAAGTTGATGAGTGGGTTTTTCTGAAAGTCTCACCTATGAAAGGGGTGATGAGATTTGGAAAGAAAGGGAAGCTCAGTCCTAGATTTATAGTCCCTTACAAGATCTTGAAAAGGATTGTCAAGGTGGCATATGAGTTGGAGTTGCAAGCAAAATTAGCAGCAGTGCATCCGGTTTTCCACATCTCACTCTTGAAGAAGTGCGTGGGTGACCCAGCCTTTATAGTGACATTAGGAGTGTGGCGGTGAAAGATAGTCTTTCTTATGAGGATGTGCCAGTTGAGATTATTGACCGTCAGGTTAGAAGGTTTAGAAACAAAGAAGTCGCTTCAGTCAAGGTTTTGTGGAGGATTCAGTCCGTAGGAGGAGCTACTTGGGAAGCAGAAGCAGCCATGAAATCCAAGTATCCTTACCTTTTTCCTTCCTATTCCACTGCAGCTTGAGGTAATAGTTCCTCTTCAGTTTTACAGTCATTCATGCGTAAATTCAGTTTTAGAATCATCTTCCCTCAGTTTGTACTTTCATTTTTAGCGTAATTGCATGTACTCATAACTCAATTCAGTCAGAAATCAGTGCTCAGTGTTTAGTAGTGGGGTTTGCATCTCTCTACCTCTATTTTATCTATTTTAGTCTTCATTCGAGGACGAATGTTCCCAAGGGGGAGATAATGTAACACCCCGTACCAAAACAGACAAAAAATTATTTTTTTCAGAAAAATCTGCAGGTGCTACCAACGGTAGCATCGACGGACCGTATCCTGAACCACGGTCCATCTTGTACAACAGTCGATGGCATCAGAAACTCCCAAAAATTTCAGCCTAGATAAATTGGTTAAGTCTTGGACGACGGACGGACTTACGGTCCGTAGGTCAAACAGCGGTTTGTAGTTCGTGACCGTCAATCAAGACTCCCTTCAACCACTCTCTGACAAGAGATATGGATGACCAGCATGGTTCGTAGGTGGACCTACGGTCCGTAGGTCTGATCGTAGGTGGAAATTTGAAGCCAGTTAAGGGGAAATGCAGTAGGGTCAACTTAAAATGATTATAACTCTTAGCACAAAATGAACTAGGTCTCCCATGACCCACCCACAAATAGATAATTGAATTATCTTTCCATAGACACCGACCTTGCTAAAATCAGACCTCCGATCATGTCAGCAGGGTTAGCTTGGGATCACTTGTGGTCATAGGTCCCGTGTCCGCATCTCTGGGATATCTTGGGGCGTGACAAACTTGAATCAAAGCAATAGGTTTAAGTGTCCTAGGATGTTGGAAAGGTCGCACTAAGTAGAGTCCTTTTCATAGATGTGAATGCACCATATTTAATGAGAGAGAGGCTATGAAGTATTTTAGGAAAAACTTCACTTTCTTGTTTGTCTTCGTGCATAAGGTATGATCTAATTCCATTCTAACTCGAGGTTCTACATTTCAGATCATGCCTCATCGTAGAGCTAATGTTTGGAATGCGAATTCCAGGAATGCAAATGCAACTCCTCCAGTCCCAGATTAGGAAGTCTCTAATGCTAAGTTTAGGAACACATTTCAGATGTTGGCTCAAAGTGTGGCCGACTAGAACAATCGAGTTCAAGCTCCTACGAATGTAAATGGTGGATCAGCAGCAGCAAGGGTTCGTGACTTTGTTAGGATGAATCCGCCTAAGTTCTTAGGATCATAGACCAGTGAGGATCCCTTAAATTTTTTCAATGAGGTCATGAAGATCTTTGAGGTGATGCAGGTCACTCGGAATGATCGGGTTGAGTTGACAACATACCAGTTGAAAGATCTGACTCATATCTGGTACACTCAGTGGAAGAAAAATAGGGGTACAGATGCAGCTCCTATTACTTGAAAGTGTTTTAGTAAGACTTTTTTGGACATGATTTTCCCAATAGAGTTGAGAGAAGCAAAGGCTTATGAATTTAAGGCAGGCAAACATGACGGTCCAAGAGTATGGGCTCAAGTTTGACCAACTCTCCAGGTATGCTCCTCACATGGTTGTTGACTCCAGGGGTCATATGGATAATTTCTTGTATAGAGTGTCAAATTTGGTGAAACCTTAGTGCAAAAATTATATGTTACTAGGAGATATGAACATCTCTAGGCTTATGACTCACACTCAGAATGCTGAGGGTGATAAGCTCAAGTAACAGGCCAAAGAGAATAAGAAGGCTAGGATTGGGAACTATGACTATTCACAATATAAACCGGGTGGTGGAAATCACTTGCAGAATCAGCACAAGTTTTCAGCCCCAACCCCTTCATCAACTAGTGTTTCATCCTCCAAGAACATGTAGATCAGAAGGCTAAAGCACCAGTCTCTAAGTATCAGGGAAGTGTTACAGGCACCAAGACTTACCCCACGTGTCCTAAGTGTAGTAAGAACCATCCAGGTGAGCGCCTCGTAGAAAAGGAAAGACGCTTTGGGTGCGGTTTTTCTTGTCAGAGGTTGAGGGATTGTCCTTCAAGAAAGGGTCAAGGAGGTGGTAATGGTAAATCTCAGTCTACAACTTCAGCAGCACCAACAAGTTGCTCGACTCAGCAGGTTAACTTATCTTGTACAGGTGGCGGTCAGCACCAGAACAGGTTGTATGCTCTTTAGGCTCGCCGGGATCAGGAAGTTTTTCCTAATGTAGTCATTGGTACGTTATTAGTCTTTGACCTTGATGTTTATGCATTGTTAGATCCAGGGGATACTCTTTCCTTTGTAACTCCTTACATAAAAGTCCGATTCATTGTTAGTCCAGAAACTCTCTCAAAACCTTTCTCAGTCTCTACTCTAGTTGGTCACCCAGTTATGGCTAGATGGTTATACAGAAAATGCCCTATCACAATCTCTCAGAAAGTCACCTCAGCAGATCTTGTAGAGTTAGAAATGGTAGACTTTGATGTAATTTTAGGCATGGATTGGTTACATTTTTGTTATGCATCAATCGATTGTAGAACTAGGATTGTTTGTTTTTGGTTTCTCAACGAACCAATCTTAGAATGGAAGGGTAGTAGCTTAGCACCTATGGGTCAATTCATTTCTTACCTTAAGGCCAGAAAAATGATCTCTAAGGGTAATCTCTATCATCTAGTTCAGGTTAAAGATTTTATCTATGAAACCCCAAGTCTTGAGTCAGTTCCAGTAGTCAGTGAGTTTCCAGAAGTTTTTCGAGAAGATCTTCTCGGAGTTCCTTTGAAAGGCAAATCGACTTTGGAATTGATATTCTTCTAGATACCCGGCCTGTTTTCATTTCTCCTTACAGAATGGCTCCAACATAGCTTAAGGAATTGAAAGAGCAGTTGAAATACCTTCCAGATAAGGGCTTCATTAGACTTAGTATTTCACCATAGGGTGCACTGGTGTTGTTCGTATAGAAGAAATATGGTTCTCTCAGAATGTGCATTGACAGACACTTGAACAAAGTCACAATCAAGAATAAGTATCCCATCCCCAGGATTGATGACTTGTTTGACCAGCTTCAGGGTGCTAGCCATTTCTCGAAGATAGACCTCATATCAGGTTATCATCACCATAGAGTCAGAGTTAGAGACATTCACAAAATAGCCTTCAGAACTCGATATGGTCATTAAGAATATGTAGTAATGTCGTTTGGACTAACCAATACTCTCGCAACTTTCATGGATTTGATGAACAGAGTGTTCAAACAATACTTGGACTTGTTCGTTATCGTCTTTATTGATGATATACACATTTAATCTAGGAATGAAGAACAACATGTGAGTCATTTGAGAGTTGTTCTACAGACTTTCAAAGATCGCCAGTTATTCGCTAAGTTTAGCAAATATGAGTTCAGGTTGCAATCTGTTGCTTTTCTTGGTCACATTGTATCTAGCGATGGGAACCAAGTGGATTCGCAAAAGATAAAAGCAGTGAAACAATGGCCCAGACCACCTCTGCTACAGATATAAGAAGTTTCTTAGGTCTAGCAGGTTATTACAGAAGGTTCATGCAAGGATTTTCATCCATAGCCTCGCCATTGACTAGGTTGACTCAGAAGATGGTCAAATTTCAATTGTCCGATGATTGTGAGTAAAGCTTTGCAGAATTGAAAACTAGATTGACTACAGCTCCTGTATTAAGTCTACCAGAGGGTTCAGATGGTTATGAGATCTATTGTGTTGCATCCAGAGTTGGCCTAGGTTGTATGTTTATGCAGCGAGATAAGGTTATAGCTTATGCTTCTAGACAGCTTAAGGCGCATTAGAAGAATTATCCCACTCATGACCTCGAGCTTGCAGCAGTAGTGTTTGCACTCAAGATTTGGAGGCACTACTTGTATGGTGTTCATGTAGATGTGTTCACTGACCTTAAGAGCCTTCAATATGTGTTCACCCAGAAAGAGTTGAATCTTCGCCAGAGGAGACGACTTGAGTTTCTTAAGGATTATGATATGAGTGTTCATCCTGGTAAGGCGAATGTAGTAGAAGATGCTCTTAGGAGATTATCTATGGGTAGTGTAGCCCATGTTGAGGAAGAAAGGAAGTGAAGGATGTTCACAGGCTTGCTCGTTTGGGGGTTCGCCTTATGAGCAATCAGACAGTGGTGTAACATTTTAGAATAGGGCAGAATCTTCTTTGGTAGTGGAGGATAAGGAAAAACAAGACAGTGATCCAATCTTGCTTGAACATAAGGATGCAGTCCATAACCAGAGAGTGGAGGTTTTCTCCCAAAGGGGAGATGGTGTACTTCGCTACCAGGGTAGATTGCGTGTTCCTGTTGTGGTCGAGTTGAGACAGCATATTCTTGCAGAAGCCCATAACTCCAGATATTCTATTCATCCAGGTGCAACTAAGATGTACCGCGATCTGCGAGAATTCTATTGGTGGAATGACATGAAGAGAGATATAGTAGATTCTATGAGTAAGTGCCCCAATTGCAAACAAGTCAAGGTAGAACATCAGAAACCAGGGGGTATGACTTAAGAGAGACATTCCTACTTGGAAGTGGGAAGTGATAAATATGGATTTCATCATAGGGTTACCTTGTACTCGCAGACAACTTGACTCCAATTGGGTGATAGTAGATAGGATGACTAAGTCTTCTAGCTTTTTTATGGTCAAGACTACAGATTCGGCGGAGTACTATGCTAAGCTTTACATTAATGAGGTAGTGAGGTTGCATGGGTTACTTTGTCTATCATCTCAGATAGAGGTCCTCAGTTTACCTCTCATTTTTGGAAGTCATTTTCGAAGGGTCTTGGTACTCAGGTTAATCTTAGCACAGCATTTCATCCACAGACGGATGGACAGGTAGAGCGTACCATTCAGACCCTAGAGGATATATTGAGAGCTTGTGTGATCGATTTAAAGGGTAGTAGGGTTGATCACCTTCCTCTTATTGAGTTCGCCTACAACAATCGCTACCATTCCAGCATTCAGATGGCCCCTAATGAGGCATTGTATGCGCGTAGATGTAGATTTGATGTTGGTTGGTTAGAAGAATCAACTTTGATTGGTCTAGATTTATTCCTTTATTCTATGGATAAAGTGAAACTCATTAGAGATAAACTTAAGACAGCCTAGAGTTGTCAAAAATCTTATGCAGACATAAGGGGAAGGGAACTAGAGTTCCAATTTGATGATTGGGTTTTCCTGAAAGTGTTACCTATGAAAGGGGTGATGAGATTTGGAAAGAAATTGAAGCTTAGTCATAGATATGAAGGCCGTTACAAGATCTTGAAATGAGTTGGAAAGGTGTCATATGAGTTAGAGTTGCTAGCAGAACTAGCAGCAGTGCATCCAGTCTTCCACATCTCGCTCTTGAAGAAGTGTGTGGGTAATCCAGTGAGAAACAAAAAGGTCTCTTCAGTGGAGATTCTTGACCGTCAGGTTAGAAGGTTGAGAAACAAAAAGGTCTCTTCAGTCAAAGTTTTGTGGAGGAGTCAGTCCGTAAAGGGAGCTACTTGGAAAGCAGAAGCAGCCATGAGAGCCAAGTATCCTCATCTCTTCCCTTACGATTCCACTCCAGCTTCATGTAATAGTTCCTCTTCAGTTTTTAGTCATTCATGCGTGAATTAAGCCTCAGAATCATGTTCCCTCTTTTGTACTTGCATTTTTAGCGTATTTGCATATTCTTGGAACTCAGCTCAGTCCTCAATAGTTAGTTGTAGGGATCGCAGCTTTCTTCCTCCATTTCAGCTAGTTTAGTCTTCATTCGATGACGAATGTCCTCCAGGGAAAGATAATGTAACAATTCATACCCTAGATGGACCAAAATTTAGATTTTCCAAAAGTGCAGTGTCATCTACGGAGGCCACCTACGGACCGTATCTAAGACCACGGTCCGTGGACCAGGTCCGTCGATCTTGGTCCACCAACGACGGCCAGGACCTACGGACCGCAGGTAGGACCACGGTCCGTGGATCAGGTCCTTCGATATTGGTCCTCAGAACCCATTCTCTTAATAAAACTACAAAGGAACAGGACGGACCGTAGATTGGATCACGGTTCGTGGACCAGGTCCGTCGATCTTGGTCCTCAAAACCTATTTTTTAAATCAAAATACGGAGGAACATGACATACCGAAGATAGGACCACGGTCCGTGGACCGGGCCGTCGATCTTGGTCCACAGACGACGACCAAGACCTACGGATTGTAGTTAGGACCACGGTCTGCGGACCAGGACCGTCGGTCACTCCGACAGTAGTTAATTTAAGGGTCTTTTGGTCTTTTCCTATTTCGTTTAACCCCTAAGCTACGTCGTTTAGAGCTTTAGTCAGTTTAATCCTAGAAACATGACTAAAACTTACCTATGTCAAATCATTAATCAAAACATATTAAAATTAGAAGCAAGAGAGGAGAAAAAGGTCAAGAACCCTAGTTCAAGAATGCAGCAAGGTTCCATCAGCTCCAGCCCCAAAATCTAAAGATTTCTCCGTGGAATTCATAACAAGTTATGTGGAATTTCACTAGTGGGTTCCTTTCATCCATTGGTCCCTAGATAAGTCAATTCTTGATTCTCTTATCATGATTAAACCTAAGGTTTTTAAAATTACAGCAAATCATCACGAGTTAGTTAGATATATGTTCCAAATCAGATTGTAAAGTTATTATTTAGTTTATCGCATGAATTTCAGAACCCTAGCTATGTATTTCTTTAATTCTTGAATTACACATGCTAGGTCAGATATTTCAATTACTTCCTATATACATGCCTAAGTTATTAATGCATAATTATTATATTAATTGTGAAATTCTCAGTTTGCATGTCCAGTTTTGAGCTATCTAGTATTTACAGAAATTCAGTCATAATGTCTTAATCACTTTATTCATTGGGAGTAGCATAATACCGAGTTGGACTTGGGTTTAGCGTATCAAAATAGTCCCAGAACTACTAGCCAAGTAGGTTGTAAGTCCCATCTATGATCATCAGTTTAGTGATCACGCCAGCATGCATTTATACCTCTGGCAGGGTATATTGGGTCTTCTTGATGCTGAAGAGGCATATACATCGGACTCCACATTTAGATCATGTGGTTTTATTATCGGTTATTAGTATCTCCCACAGTTCAGTCAGACTCTATTGTGTTGATTATATTTACAGTCCAGTTAGTATTCGTCTCAGCACGTTATAAATTTGGTCATTGCATCCATTTAGCTCATAATTCAGTATATCATGTTCAGAATATTATACTTGACTTTTTGCTTGTTCAGTTATGTTTTATTTTAGCATTACTCTATCCTACATGCTCAGTACCTTCCAAGTACTGACCCATATGTGTGCTACATCTTCTCGTGATGTAGGTTCAGGTTCTCAACATCCAGATCACGCTTACATTGATTCCCAATCTCCAGTTCAGCAGAATCAGTGGTGAGTCCTCATTCTCCAAGGACAATTGTCATGGTTTTTTTTAGTATTTTGGTATTTTAGTTTCAGTTTTTGCTAGACTTATTTGGGGATTGTTCCAACATTTTTAGTCAGTTAGAGGCTTATTTCAGACATAGTTAGTTTCATCATAGTATTGAGTTAATAACTTCTTTGTATTATACTCATCAGTATTTCATTTATCTCAGTTATAGAATATGGGTATTCCCCATCTTATCATTTCAAATCATGATTTAGCTTGCGCAGTCAGTTTATTATCATTAGTATACTCATGATCAAGCCAAAAGGGTTAGCTTTGGATCACTTGTGGTCCTAGGTCCCGTGTCTGCATCTCGAGGGTAGCTTGGGGCGTGACAGTAAATATTTCACATCATGTTCATTATTGGTTCATGAGAATAGTCTTTCAATCATCACAACATCATTATAATAATCATGCATAGGTGTGTAAATTATAATATGCTTTCAACAACACACATCATAATCACTTTCCTCTCAAAGTGTTCTTAAAACATATACATAACCTTCATAACCTTTCATAATTCTCATACTTTACCCCCTCAAGGGTAAAAGATCATATTCAATCAACACATATAGAATTACTACATTAGACATGAATAATAACATGATTCAATTAAGTGAACTACTACAAACATAATCTCACAATATTCTTCTACAATCAACAAACCCACATCACAAAGTCATAAATTGGGAATATGGAGATTTCTTATATTCATGGGATATTTCATCATAAAATCCATAGTAGTCATCAATTCAATCATAATACAAAGTAATTAACACATTTAAATCGTTTTTTAAAGAATCCATGACTTGGAGTCAAAACCCTAGCTTTTAGGATTTTCTAACTTTAAAATTGAGAGTTTGAGGGGCTCCATGGCTGAACCTTATCTATGAATCTCCAACAAAATTGATTAGAAAAGTTTGATACTTTAAACCCTACCTTCAGCTTTCTTCTTCTTCTTCCTTGGAGTTTTAGAGATAGAATTTTGGGGAAAGTTGGTTTTAATTTGGGATTTTGGAATTATAAGGAAAATGAATAATTTTAGAGGTCTTAAATTAATATATAGTTAGTCTAAATTAATAAAAAAATGAAGTCACTTAATATTAACTTAAAATGGAAAACCCCAAAACACCATTAGAGTTAACTGCCAAAAAGCAGTTTAAGGTGACCACCCACGACCCCACTGTCGTGGTTCGTGGATGGACCCACGTGGAATGTTGGTGGTCCGTGGTTGGGTCTCGCAACTCATTTCTAGGTTCTTGACCCATCACTTATCACCCACGGGGCGTGGGTCCTCCTACTGGTTGTGGTTCCCCTCTCGTGGGTGGACTGTTTTGGGCCAATATTTGGGTCCTCCTCAAGGATCCTTGGTTGGTCCTTGGAGAGTTGTATCTTAACGTTTAACCCAGACCCTTCATTCTATGTACGGGAAGCTAAATCCACGACTCTAGCCCTCACGTCAACCTCTAGAACCCTCACATAAAGATCTAGTTTATCCTACTAGCTTCCGGGGTGTTACATTTTCTCCTCCTTGGGAACATTCATCCTCAAATGATGATACAGACACCTCACAGAATTAAAAACTCAAAAATAGCAGTCCATCATGCATGAAACATCAAAATAATGCACAATTCAAAGAAGGAAACTTCAACTCCATCTCAAACATAATCAATGCAACACAAGGAAGTAGGAACTACATCTAACAACTTCTTATACATGAAACTCAACACTTCTCATATTCACAGGAGGAACTACCTTCTCCAACTAAAAGCATGCTTAACACAATAACATAAAGCCAATATGTAGTTACTCTCAAAAGCGTGATAAAACATGTTCATCAACTCATCTCATGAGGTCAAATAGGCAACTCATACTCAATGCACAATAACATGAGGAAAATCAATCATATAACTTCATTTTTTCTTTAAAAATACAAGTTTTCATGAACATGCACAACATAAGGAAATCATGGAAACATCTAATACATACATGACTTCACATAAAGAACAGCAATGAGGAACTCATCATCTTAATACTAAAGGACGAATACAAGAAAAAGGATGAGGATATCGGGACTTCTTTATTGGCCCTCGGCCTCCCAAGCAGCACCCTCAACTAAAAACCTTACTAAAAGATCACTCCTCAACAATTTCATGGAAACTACTTTCTTGTCTAAGATCTCAACCGGTACTTCTAAATTAGCAACTCTAGCTCACAAGCAACCTTACATACACGACTCAATATCTCATATGAGCCTATGAAACTGGGACTAAACTTCCTAAACTCACTACTGTTCTCAAGCTGAGGATTTCAAGCCAACCAAAATAATGAACATCAAGAACAAGCACATCATCTCCCCCTTTGGAGTAAACCTATACAGACTCTTCTAAGCATCATTCTTTCAATTCTAAGGTCGGAGAAAGTCATCACTAACTTTCACATCAATCACAGAAGATGCTTCTAAACCATGGTAAATTACACTACTACATTTCTTAAAGGAGTCTACTCACGCAACACCTCTAGGCATTTCTAAAACACCTTATTCATCAAATATTTCAACATACCCAAAACTCATCATGAGTAAGTCAGGTTCTACCATCAAATACAAATAAACATAATGCAACTCATTCATACCAAAGACAACATCAAAGTCTATCATATCAAGCATATCTAGTCATATAGTCATAATTGGCATCACAACCAACCTTTTCTCCCTCGTTCCTTGTAGCATAAGCCCTTCGAGTAGTCATATCCTAAAGACCATCGTATAAGGAATAAGAGAGAAATCTAATAGAGTTAAACTCTATGACACGACTTAGAGAATGAATAAGTGAGATTTCCTAAACATCCAATAGTCTCTTCTTCATAAATATGGCGCGCTTCACATTTATGAACAAGACTCTACTAGACGTGGTTTGAAACATCCTAGAACCATTCTAAACTTTGTGCTCTGATATCAAGTTTGTCACGATCCAAGGGGTACACCATAGATGTAACATGACACAATGAACCCTGAAAGGCTCCATGTAAGTCACTTAGCATATCATAACGTAAGATAATCGAAAAGTACAAAAATTTTAAATATTTTTCATATAATCAAAGTCTCATAAAACGAAGCGGAAGTATTTTACTACACTTATCCCGAACCATCTAATACATGAAAGTCTTAGGGACACAGCTCGTACAAAACTTCTAATATAACAAGAAAGACATAAAGGGAAAGGGTGATCATGTCATAGATGCTATGAGGACTCACCAAAACTTTTCTTCTTGATCTACTATGAACCTATCCATGGGGATGGAAGTCAATATCGTCAAACCCTACACTTTGGGGGGAAATGTAGGAAAATATGGGTTAGTACAAAAAATCACTAAGTATGATAGATAGCCAGAAATAAAATCTTGAAAACATGCTAAAAGGGACATGTTAGTAAAATGCATGCACTTTGCTAAGTTAAACCATCATTTTGAAAATAGTGGAGAAACACAAGTCATAAGCATGAGAGACATATAATAAGACATAGACCATAACATGGTAGACAATGATCATAACTAGTGATCATAACAGATATCATCATAGACATAGGAATAATCAATGCAATCTAGTTCAACATGACATGAGAGAAACATTTCATGAGCCACCTCAAGGCAAGCTTGTGCAATGCATACGTAAGATCACATAATTTCATCCATGCTAAGCAAGTCACTTTAGATCCTCATTCATGTTCATTACCTTTTTGATCTCTTCCTTAGCTTATTTCTCATATGCAAGGAAATATTCACTTTTGGTCACAGTGGTATTGGAAAGGACTTTCAAGCTACAATCCAATCTAAGTATAAATCATAAGTATAAGTCACAAGCATATTCATTACATAGATCATCGTAACTTAAGAGGAACATACCATTGATACCTTCAAAGCATACTTGTGTAATGCATGATAAGATCTCATACTCTCATTCTTACTATCACTATCCATGATCCGTTTATTCTTATATTCAATTAGGTGAGAAAAGTCTTTCAGAATCATAATTATGTCAGAGAACTTCTCAAATCATGTTCATTATGTGTTTATGAGAATATACTTTCAATCATCACAACATCATTATCATAATCATACATAGGTTTGTAAATTAGAATATCCTTTCAACAACACATAACAAGATCATAATCACTTTCCTCTCAAAGTGTTATTAAAACATATCCATAACCTTCATAACCATGCTTTGTTCTCATACTTTACCCCTCAAGGGTCAAATATCATATTCAATAAACACATCTAGAAGTACTATATTAGATATGAATAATAACGTGATTCAATTAACTCAGCTACTACAAGCATAATATCATAATATTCTTCCATAATCAATAAATCCACATCTCAAAGTCATAAAATGGGAATATGGAAATTTCATGGATCCATGGGATATTCATCATAAAAATCATAATAATCATCCATTCAATCATAACAAAAAGTGATTCAATCATTAAAATCGTTTTTGAAATGATTTGGAGTCAAAAACCTAACTTTTAGGAATGTTTAAACTTGAAAAATTGAGAATTTGAGGGGCTTCCTGGATGAAAGTTATCCATGGATGAAGGATTAACATACCTTACCTATTAATCTCCAACGAAATTGAGTAGAAAAGTTTTTTGAAATCCTAGCTCCAACTTTTTTCTTCTTCCTTGGAGTTCTAAATAGAGAATTTTGGGGAAAGTTGGTTTTAATTTGGGATTTTGGACTTATGAGGAAGATGACTAACTTTAGAAGTCTTAAATTAAAATATAGTTGGTCTTAATTAATACAAAAAGATGTCACTTAATATTAACTTAAAATGAAAAAACCCAAAACACCCCTAGAGTTAACTGGCAAAAAGCAATTTCAGGTGCCACCCACGACCCCACTGCCACGGTCCATGGATGGATCCACATGGTGTGTTGGTGGTCTATGGGTTGGGTCCCGCAACTCATTTCTGGGGTCTTGACCCATGACCCCTCACCCGTGGGGCGTGGGTTCACCTACTGGTTGTGGTTCCCCTCTCGTGGGCTAATTTTTGGATCCATCCCAGGATCACTTGGTTGGTCCTTTGGGAATCGTACTTTAGCATTTTAACCCTAAACCCTTCATTCTAAGTATGGGAAGCTAAAATCACGTATCTAACCCTCACGTTAAGCTTTAAAACCCTCACGTAAAGCTCTAGTTTATCCTACTAGCTTTCGGGGTGTTACATTTAATATTTATAAAAGGAATCGATAAAGGTAAATAGTGGGAATGAACCTTAAAACTGAAGAAAATAGGTCTCCAAGTCGCCGTTCTCTAAAATCGAGAAAAGAAATAGTTAAAATACTAAAATCCAAGTCTATTTATAGTTTGGAAAAAGTCGATAGAAAATTAGACCATATATCTGAGACACGCAAGTGCTTGTGAATTTAGATTTTCTTAAACTCTTCCTCTCCACGATCAATGTAGGAATAATATATTCCCTCTCCGCGATGTGGAGAGTGCACGAAGCGGAGGTCTTCTCATTTTGAACTTTCTTTTGATCCTTTGTTACTTTACTTGCGTGTTTTTGTGCCCGGGCCCAGGTCCACTTCACGTACACTAGATTTTGTGCATGTTTCACTTGCTTACTAACCTATAATTACTAGTCATATCGGTTAATCATAATGAAATAATAAAAATTTATCCTCAAACTTGGTTAAAGCATGAGTGTTATTTGGCTCCGAGGCATATAAATATGCCCAAGATTAGGTATCATAAAAAGAATAACGAAATTAAAATCAAATATCGTGTGTGTGTGTATGTCTGTGTCTGTGTGTGTTTGTGTCTGTGTCTATGTGTGTGTGTGTGTGTCTGTGTGTGTTTGTGTGTATGTATGTGTGTGCGCGCGTGTGCGTTATGTGTGTGTTTGTGCGTGCGTGCATGCGTGCGTGTGTGTGTATATTTTTGTATTTGTATTATATAGAAGAGTGAAGTGGTAGGACGACCAAGGGTAAAAATGTAATTTCATTCTAACAAATATGTATTAAAAAAGATAGTAAATAATTCTAGAAACATCTTTCTATATATATGAAGTGAATAATGATTAAGGGCAAAAATGTACTTTCACGCTAACAAAAATATACCAAGAATGGTAACAAGAAAATCAAATAGTTCTAGAAACATCTTTAGTTATTGTTATTACTATTAATTTATTTTGTTATTACTTCACTTTTTTTTGTGAGTCATTGTAATATCTATTCATTACTCTATTTTACTATTGCTTTAATTTAACTCTTAATATTTTTTTGATACATTATGCTAATAAAAAATACCTACTTTGATATAAAAAACATTATGAATTAATAAAATTCACCTTTATTTTGACTCTAATTAATATATACTTGAAAATAAATAAGTGTGATAAAATTAATAAATATATATTAGATTGAATTTCTATTATATAGAAGGGTGAAGTGGTAGGACGACCAAGGATAAAAATGCAATTTCATTCTAACAAATATGTATTAAGAAAAATAATAAGTATTTCTAGAAACACCTTTCATATATATGAAGTGAATAATGATCGGGTAAAAATATAATTTCACGCTAACAAAAATCAATCAAGACTGATAACAAGAAAATCAAATAGTTCTAGAAACATCTTTAGTTATTGTTATTGTTATTACTATTAATTTATTTTCTTATTACTTCACTTTTTTTTGTGAGTCATTGTAATATCTATTCATTACTCTATTTTACTATTACTTTAATTTAACTCTTAATATTTTTTTGATTCATTATGCTTATAAAAAATACCTACTTTAATATAAAAGACATTATGAATTAATTAAATTCACCTTTATTTTGACTCTAATTAATATATACTTGAAAATAAATAAGTGTGATAAAATTAATAATATATATTAGATTGAATTTCTATTATATAGAAGAGTGAAGTGGTAGGACGACCAAGGATAAAACTGCAATTTCATTCTAACAAATATGTATTAAGAAAAATAGTAAGTAATTCTAGAAATATCTTTCACATATATGAAGTGAATAATGATCGGGTAAAAATATAATTTCACGCTAACAAAAATCTACCAAGAATGATAATAAAAAAAATCAAATAGTTCTAGAAACATCTTTAGTTATTGTTATTACTATTAATTTATTTTGTTATTACTTCTTCTTTTTTTTTGTGAGTCATTGTAATATCTATTCATTACTCTATTTTACTATTACTTTAATTTAACTCTTAACATTTTTTTGATTCATTATGCTTATAAAAAATACCTACTTTAATATAAAATACATTATGAATTAATTAAATTCACCTTTATTTTGACTCTAATTAATATATACTTGAAAATAAACAAGTGTGATAAAATTAATAATATATATTAGATTGAATTTCTATTGTATAGAAGTGTGAAGTGGTAGGACGACCAAAGATAAAAATGCAAATTCATTCTAACAAATATTTATTAAGAAAAATAGTAAGTAATTCTAGAAATATCTTTCATATATATGAAGTGAATAATGATCGGGCAAAAATGAAATTTCACGCTAACAAAAATCTACCAAGAATGATAACAAAAAAATCAAATACTTCTAGAAACATCTTTAGTTATTGTTATTACTATTAATTTATTTTGTTATTACTTCACTTTTTTTTTGTGAGTCATTGTAATATCTATTCATTACTCTATTTTACTGTGCTTATAAAATTTTCTACTTTAATATAAAAATACATTATGAATCAATTAATTTCACCTTATTATATTTGAAAATAAATAAGTGTGATAAAATTAATAATATATATTAGATTCAAATAAAGAAAAAGATGTCAAAAATTATTTTACAAATAAAACGAATAGGATGATATATTTGTATTTAGGACGACCACGAATAAAAATATAATATTGTTCTAACAAAAATCTATAAAGAAAAATAGCGAAAACAATGAATGATTCTATAAACATCTTTCTATAAATGAAGTGAATGATGATCAAAGGTAAAAATATAACTTCATGTGAACAAAAATCTATCAAGAATGATAACAAGAAACTAAATAGCTTTAGAAGTATTTTTCGTTTATTATAATTACCATTAACTCATGTTGTTATTACTTTTTTTTTATGACTTATTGTGATATTTACTCATTACTTTATTTTACTATCAACTTAATTTAATTATTGAAATTTTTTCTAATCATTATACTTACTATAAATGCAAGCTTTAACATAAAAATTCATTATTTAAAAATAAGGTTAATTAAATTTAATTTTATTTTTGCTCTAATTAACATACCTAAAAAAAAATAATTAAATTAAATAAATTAATAATAAATATATGATTGAAATTAAATAATAAATAAAATTAGTTGTGATATTGAAAAAATAATATTTTAAAAAATGTCAAAAAGTAATTTAACAAATAAAATGAATAGGATGGTATATTTGTATTTAAAGTAAACTAAAAATGTTTTACTAGATTATAAATTAACAGTTCCTCATCAAAATATACAATCAAATTTTTACTTTTATTTGGTTTCATACATATTAATCTGAAGAGTGAACTAACGTAAGTTTTATTTAAATTTAAAGTTGACGCGTCAAAATTTGATACTTTTCTATTATATAAAAATATGAAGTTGAGGACAATCAAGGATAATATGTGGTCATTTCATATATATTTCATTTTAAAATTCTATATATTCTATTTTTGAATTTGTCAAAATACGTTTTCAAGTGGCTAAATTTTCTGCGCAAGATACATGATTATTCTAAAAACTATAAATTATAAGATTTTTCTAGAACTAAGTCCATGACTCAAGTAAATAGACGCTAACACATTCTTCATTTTATTCACTCCTCAATTCACTCCCCTCTCATGTCATATACCAATATTTTTTTTCACCCTTTATTTGTAATTTGCATCCTAAATAATACATGTTTTGGTATAGATCTCTTATTAGGAACATCAATAATGCAGTTTTTTTTTTCAACATATAGAATTTCATTTTTCATTAATTCCCTACGTGATGGTCCTACTTTTGTAAAACAATTATAAGACAAAAGTAAAATTCACTATTTCTTTGTGTGAACACCTCATTTTTTAGACTTGTACATATAACAAATTTTGAATAAAATTCAATTGATCAACATTTTTCAAACATTCTTATGAACATGATAATAGACCAGTTAACATATTAAATCAAATATCAATTACAATTGCAATTCTCAAAAGGCCTAATTCATAAGGAATGCATCCAGTGAGCAAGTTCTTCAAGAATAAAATTTTCAAAATATTCAGAGCATGTTATGGCCTTTTCTTTTGTTCTCTTTAGACTTTTAAATTTCATGGCGCTGCTTTTGCTTTTGGATTATAAAATTAATTTTTGAAGTATCTAATTTATTAGATTTTTCTCTTTTTATGTATAATTCCAAAACATATATGTCATTATCTAATTAATTGAGAAACATATATTTATTTATTACTATTATTTTATCATCACCTAAAATCACTTTAGGCAAGTTATATAAATTATTATTTTAACTACCTTATGTTAAATTAATGCATTATATATGACATTAACTTTTGTTAATATTTTTAAATTCTCATTATTTGAGATAAAACATTCATCCATCAGGTATATAAATTAGTTTTAGAAAAAGTCATTTCCTTAATATACTAAATTGTTATCCTAATTTTAATGGATATAAAGGCAAAATGTAAAGTCATAATTTTTTATCCTTTTATCATTTTGTAAATAATGAAATGATTCATTCAAATTATTATCAAGTAGGTCATTATTTTTGTTTGTTATAAGCCTATAAAATAAATTTATAAGCGTACTCAAAATTAATCTACAGTTAGATCAATACGAAAATGTTTAATATATTGAGACTCATAATTTTAATCTATTTTCTTAAATGATTTTCAAATAAAAAAGTATATAATTAAATTAATTATTTAATTCCAATATGTATGTTTGACATGATGTTAAAATAATCACGAAAACATCTGATAGTTTATTATTACTACTTATCATGTTTATTTGAAAATGTCAAAAATAATTTTATATTTGAATTTTTGAGAGAGAATTAAATTTTTGATGTATCCTTAGATTGTAGAAACAGTTTTTGATCTTTATTAACTTTGTGGTCTCCTCGACCCCTCTCTAAAGGAGTATAACTTGAAGTCTAGATTATTGGCTATAGTACTCATAAGTAGTTTTTTCTCACTGTTTCTTGATTTGATCGAATACGTTATCTTGCTTTCTCTCACACACACACATTCTCCATAGTAATTTATTAAATGTGGCTATGAATTTTTATTGATTTAGCCCTTTCTATTTGGAAATATTTAATCTCTTTTTTTCTTTTTGGAATAGAAAGCAACTCTTTGAAAAGTACAAAGCAACGAAATATTCTGGCCATGGACAACATTTTGTTATTTATGTGTTCATGGTGCAAACTTCGAAGTACCAACACTGGTAGAAAAGTGATATGTTATGTTAATCATGTAGCATAGGATGGTGGATAGTGTAATGAGCCAATTACACATACGCTTGGGTTTGATTTTTCAAGTGTATTAAAGGAAGTAATAGGTAAGTGTGATGTATATGATTGTATGTAGAGGTGTAGAAAGAATATCAAAGATCGACCTAACCAATCGAACAAAATCGTATTGAACCAATTCATTAAATAAATATTATCGTTTTATTAAATAAATATTTAATAAAATTGTGGTTTATTGTTTAAGTGTATACCGTATCAAACAAGTACGATGACTTTTTCATTTTGTAAAAGAAAATCAAAAAGTTTTCCGAATCGAGCAATTTATATATAAAAATTTTCTAACATTTTTCAAATATAAATACAACTTAAGTCCTAGATCTCTGGTGACAATTCAGATTAAACCAAAAAAAATGACATCATAATTTACGTTGTTGGGTCCGTGCATAGCACGGGCAATACTCATCTTGTGTGTGTGTGTGTGTGTGTGTGTGTGTGTGTGTGTGTGTGTGTGTGTGTGTGTGTGTGTGTGTCTGTGTGTGTGTGTGTGTGTGTGTGTGTGTGTACTGATTGATTGATTAAAACATTCTTTTTGTGTAATGAATGGAATTATTTGAACTTTCTTTTGAATATTTCTATGTGGTAAAGTGTTAGGTCTCATTTATTCGCACTTAATCAGGGTCTGAATCTTAATCATTCAGATTTGTTTCATTAATTGTGCTTTTTTAGGACTGAATCTTAATTATTCAGATTTAGTCCATTCAGTTTGTTTGTTTTATTTCCTTATAAGTCTCTTAATGGGTTTGAATATATTATAATGAATCAAATTTGTAACACACTTTTAACACCATTCAAACTCAAAATGAGACTCCTATCTTGATTCAACTACATCACAGCTCATAAAAGTTGTTTTCTTATTAATTAATGTTAATTACATGTTTACCATTATAATTCCCATTATTCTTTTAAACTTAATATGCCTTTTACTTTGATAAATTAATCAATATTATTTGAATTGATAAACACTCCATGATATAATATTTCGTACGGTTCCAGAAAATATAAAAGTATTAATTATTTTATCGATAACAATAACAAATATCTATTATAAAATAAAATATTTTCGTAAACATTATATTACTACTATATATAAACTATTTTACATTGCATTATATTAGATTCTAAAAATTTCTGAGTGGAAATAATAGTCGTATTAATGATGTAGCTTAATATTATATTGTTAAAAGATGAATCATACTACCTTGTTACGATACAAATGTTCAAAATGTTATTTTCTATGAAAAAAACGATTTTACTAAAATGAGGTATTTATAATATTTATTGATATAACATTTAATTTCATATGCAACAGTCCCAATAATTCAGGTTCAGATTCAGAGACAACATTTTAAGAGCCTGTTTGGCTCAGCTTAAAAGCTGGTCAAACTGACTTAAAAGCTGATTTTTGACTTATTAAGTTGTTTGGCAATACTCAAAATAGCTTATTTTAAGTTAAAAAAAACTTATTTTAAGCCAAAAGTTAAAAGCTGGGGTAGGGGTGCTTTTCTTTTTTTTTAGCTTATAAGCTGTTTTAAGTTGACCACATTTTTATCTTTTTGCCCTTAATATTTTTATACAATCTTCAAATTACAACATAACCCTAACAACTCTTTCTTCCATTTTTCCCTTTTCACGTTTGGCATAGCAACTTCAGCACTTTTATCCAAACACATAACTGCTTATTTTAAAAATAAGTTTCAGCACTTTCAAAAGTACTTTTTTAAAGCTGCTTTTATTAAGCCCATCCAAACGGGCCCTAATATTCAGGTTCAGATTCAGAGACAACATTTTAATATTCAGATGTTTATTCAGATTTACACATCTAAAACTTAATGCACATCGTAATATTCAGATGTGTATTCAACTCAGACATATTAATCTTAATGGAAACAAATGAGGCCTTATGTGATATAAATGTTTCTTGAAATAGCAAGTAATATTTCTCTGTTATAAGAGTATATGTAAGTTGAAGTCAAACAAATTATGATTTCCGATTCACCATACACAAAACACCATATATATACTTAAAAATACCAAATCATACCGAATTAACATAATATGATAATGATATAGTATGTTTGAAAATCGAAATCTAAAGTACCTACACCATGCCCACAACTCCCTCCCAATGTGAATTTTTTTCTTAATGTTTAGCTCTTCACTTCGTACTATGAATAAAGTCCATATAAATGATATGAAGTAAAACCTCTATAGCTGGTAAAATTTGCATAAAAGACAACTATATAAAACAGATATGAAGAAACAAAAAGCCAAGTTAAAAACTAGCAGCTCTGATTCCTCATACTAAATGACTATACACAGACCTCACTTGTTGACATAAACTTTTCCTCTTTGTCCTTTCCCAGTGAGTAAGCAAACTACATTTCAGTGTTGATAATCGAACACAGTTACTTCAACCTAATAGACCAAAGACCTTCAAATACCCTGGTGAAATTGCATATTTGCATAATTCAAAGCCCATGTGCCAGTAGTTAAACTCATTCTTTCTTGAAGTTTTGCCAAGTGCTTCTTACCGTTAAGATGTGCAGCCATAGCAATCTCATCAGGGCACCTAATGTCACAAAAACTACACCACAGCTTAGAATTATGAGTAGCACCACCAGCATTCTTCACTTGTGTCTGCCTTTGATGTTGCCCAGTAGTAGCTCCTAGTTGGACATTTTCTTTCAGTTTTTCTTTAGTGCTGTTCTTGTATTGTGCTGCAAGTGCATGTTTAACTTGCTCCTGCTTAAGCTCTGGCATATTTGAAGTAGAAGGTGGGTTTCTTTCAATTTTGGCCGTTCTCTTCAGCTCTTCACACTTTATCCTATGTCTCGTCCCTAGAAGATGGTACTTCAAGTCACCCTTTGAGGTAGTTGTCACTTGACATACTGCACAAGTCCACTCTGTCTTAACATTCTTTACAGAATCGATTTCTGGGAGTTTAATCTCCTTGGCCTCTGCTGGAAATGCTGTATCCTTGATCTGCACACCTGTTGTTTTCTTCTCAATCTGAATTGGATGTTCCTTCACACTTTTAACCTGCAGTTCCACAGGGGACGTTTCAATCACTGCATACACATTATTTTTGCTTGACTATAGAAACAAATAGATACTAGGTCAGAATAAAGGTAGTATTGAAGTTTTAAAAAATCAAGAGCTTCAATACTCTCCCTTCTTTAGTGTCTGCAAATGTTCACAGGAGAAACTAAAGGGCCGAGACTGTACTAAGATAAATGAATCTTACAAACTTCAAGCAGGATAAATTTTACTAAGTACACCAGTTAAATTTTTGGGCTGCTCCGTGATTGTTTAGCATATATGTGGTCTCTACTTAAGTTTAAATGATAATGCACTTGATCTCAGAGTGCACTATCAATTGTCATCTTCCACATCAGTCTATCCTATTGTCTTCATATACAGCTAAGCCCTCATCCTGCACTGTTCCTAACTTGACCACCAAGAGTATCACTAGCAGCTAATTAGCTATTCTCATGGAAACATCAAGCTCTCCTCTTTTGTGTTGGATAATTGCCCTGAGTTTCTTACCATAACAGAGTTTTTTCTTTTAGGAAAAGGGAAACATGTAATCTCCATATTTGACAAGTCCTTTTCTCGTAGGAAGAGGTTTATGAATTTATAAGTAGAGGTTCATTCCTCCTAACGTAATAACATTCATAATGTAATCTTAGGGACTTTGAGAGTTTGGTGTAGGGAGAGTAACGGTGAGACACAAACGATATGTTATCACTTGTGTGAACTTCTTTTTATCCCGAGTGAATTGTGTGAGGTTACTTCTCTCGATATATTTTGTACTCACATGTTTATATAGTGAATTACTCATCTCTTTTTGTGGACGTAGGTCGAGTGACCGAATCACATTAATCTTTGTGTGTTTTGGTATATTTATCGTTCGTCTTATTACTGGTCTGTCGAGGTTTGCTTTAATATTTGGCATAATATCCAAATGACCACGGAAATTCTATGGTTAAAAAATAATAACCTCTTTAGGCTCTGCTGCTTCATTAGTACTGTGAAATGGTTGTGCTGCAGCTGCATGTTTTACTTGCTCCAGATTAAGCTGATTTGACTTTGTTGGAACTGGTAAACTTCCATTGCTTTTGGGCGTTTGTTCGCAAGTTTTCAGCGCCTCATACTTGGCTTTATGTTTCCTTCCGTTAAGATGGGACTTCATGTTTTGCTCTGAGGTGGTAGTCATTTGGCATAATGCACAAGTCCACTCTGTCTGAACTCTATTTGGAGAAATTACCTCTGGAAGTTTAATCTCTTCAGCATCTGCTGGAACTACCAATTCATTGACCTGCACTCCTGTCGTTTTCCGCTCAACTATAATTGGATTTTCCTTCACACTCTTAACCTGCAGTTCCGCAGACATCTTAATCACTGACATACAGATTACTTTCTCTTGAATATAGAAACACAAAACCTAGGCTAAAATAAAGGTGGTACTTTAGGTTTTAAAAAAATTAAAAGCACCAAGTATCTCCCTTTTCGAATGGAGAGACTAGAGATAATACAAAGATAGATGAATCGAGTGCAAACTTCAAAAACAATTAATATTACAAAGTATGCCAGCTTCAATTTCGGGTTATTTTAGTGATTCTTTAGCATGCACAAAGTTTCTGCTTGGTCTAAATGATAATGCACTTGATTCAGAGTGCATTATCATTTGCCATCTTTGTCTTGATCGATGAGTCTAATTTTTATTTTCATAAACAGTAAGTTTCATCCCATGCTCTCCTCTTGTCATCTATCATCAATTAGCAGTTTTTCTAATATTTCATCCATCAAGGTATCTAGAAGAATAATCGTGAACATATAATACTCCAAAAGAAAAGTAACTTGAGGAAATCCAAGGGTAAAGAACTATAACCTGTTTAGGCTCAGCTGCTTCATGTTTTGCCATATGCTCCATCACTGTGATATCTTCCCAAACAGGACCACTCCCTTCACATTGTGTCTGATTAGGAGTACTATGATTGTTATTTATGGGAACTCAAGCATGTGAACAGAAAAATAGTTTTTCACTACAATGTAATTACTTCTGTTGTTAAAAGAAGGAAAATTCAGACTCTATCACTGCATAATGTCATTACAATAACCTATTCCTCATGTACAAACAGTAGTTCAAGAATTGAAAGATACACAGCATCTATGCAAACAAAGCATTCACAAATTAACTGGAAATACGCAAATCTCAAAAATTGGTGCATGACATCACATATATGCAAGTCATTTAACTTGTACTCAACTGCTAATGCAACTTTTCAAACCATTATGGAGTGAAAACCCAAATAAAGCAGTAGCAAAAGAAGTTAAAAATTGTTTCATAAAGTACAGGGAGCTAGGAACAATGGGTGAGGCACCTGGTTGGGGGTAATCCTTCCTGCTTCATCACTAGTATCAGTAGGCTTGATCTCTTCTGCATGATGTTTCGAACTATAATCCTTATACTGCACAGAGGAGATCATGATAAGTACACTTGTTGAGAAAAAAAATCAATACTCTAGCTGTCATTGGCTCATTGCCATAAAATACAGTGGAATATGCAATCAAACATTTGCTTTAATGGTGGCAATTTTAACTTTTGGATACAGAAATTGGTAGTTGCCTCAACTTTTATATAACTAACTGATGTAACATCAAAACAAGCATATTTCCAATTCAGTAATGAACGGGCTACCCCTTGCTGAAGTAATGTCCGACATACCTTGTTTGCAATAAGTTTCTCCAGAGCATCCGATCCATTTTCTTCGAGATACCTCTCTACCACAGACAGAAATGTTTCATTCTTGAGAGATCGATCCTCCATTGGCTTGTTAAACCAGTCGGCAACAGTTCGAAGGTTGACAGACAAGCACAAACATAAAAGGCGTAGATAAACATAACAAGAACTATTAAACTGACTGATACTATCGTGCCATTTAACGAGTAAACACGGACGAACAAGAACTTCATAAAGATAACATGCCCCATTAAACCGCGGTATCACCAACCAACATATGGTAATTAATTTTATATATGGCCACAGAGGAACCCTGCCAATGTAATTAAAAAGTCATTAGCATATGCAAGAGGAGCAGTTTCACATGTACAAACACAAATTGCACAATTTTTCCCCAATGCTTCAACAAACTCTAAGAAACACAAGCAAGATCAGACCTATAACTACAAACACAGACTAGAACCAAAATAAGTGCGTTTTACGACACTGACGATAAATTTGTTAACCATTAATGACTTCGAGTTTGCCCAATAATGTTAGTAACAAGCTAAGTGTCGATAAATCAAAGAGTCCCATAAGATTACAAAGGACATTACCATTGGATAAGTTTGTCAAATAGGTGTTGGAAGAGAGAAAAAAGGGAAAATATGGTCCAATATATGACGAGCTTCCTCATGTGATACTTGGAACCAGTTTCAATTGCTCGTATTGATGCACATCTGCAGTTGCACAAAACAATTTACCAAACACAAACAAAATACACAACTAAAATTGAACAATCAAAACTTACATCGGATAGCCCAGAGCAACTACCGGCCTGCAATTCAAAAAGCCAAATGTATCAATAGTTGCAAACAACGTAGAATCAAAAAGAAATGATGAATCTTCAAGCTATAAAAGCTAAAGTTCTTCTTATCTACTATATGAAAATTTCATTTTTTTAACGAAACAACACAAAATGGAATGGAGCTTAGAGAAAGAAGCAAATCTACCAGGCTAAGCAATCGATGAAGTGAAGGGAAAATCTGAGAAAATCCATTCTGGAAAATTTGCTCTTCTCAGTTCAACTGGAGTTTTATGATCACAAAAGAAAATAGACTTTCTGAAGAGGGAAAAACAAGAGAACAGTTTACAAAATAAGTGTTCTTTTTCCTATTAACAACAGAAATACCCTCTTAATGTTGTACTTGAAAAGTGGAAAGCCAAGGCTAACTTTGGAATTGAACCGTTGGTCTTTCTATATTCCATATTCCAATCAAATAAAAGCATTGAGTTTTTATTTTATTTTGTTTTTTCTAATTGTAATTAACATCTCCTAATTTATAGAAGTTGAGTCACCATAGTAATTAATGTGATTCCTTTACCTTTTGGTTTCACATATGTACACCTATTGATATTGATCGTCCCTTCAAATCCTTAATCATGAAGGAACTTGTTGCTACAACTACTTTTTTTAAATTTTGGCCTTACATATTGATCAAACTAATGAATGAAATTAAAGTTTGTAAAATTTATCTATATTAAAGTTATGTTATAAAATAAAATTATAAGAATATAATCATAAAGAGAAGAAGACAAGAGAAGTAGCTAGAGGAAGAGGAATTTTCTTCTTATTCAAGTGTATGTAAGTCTCATCTGTATATCATACAATAGTGAAAGAACAACCCTATTTATAGGTTGAGAAATCACTTCAAAAATCACCATATTAAGTACCATAATAAATAGATACATTCTTATCCAAAAAGGTTCATGAACCTAGTGAATATGGATGGTTGTTCATGTACCAACCTTATGGACTATCCACTCATTCAATGAATTTATAACACTCCCCCTTGGATGTTCATAGATAAGGTGCATCGTTAAAACCTTACTATAAAAAATAAAAAAACCCTGTGGGAAAAAATTCTAGTGAAGGAAAAAGAGTACACATATCTTTTGATACGCACTATTTGTTGCCTCATTAAAAACCTTGCCAGGAAAACCCAGTGGGAAAAAACATCGGTCAAGGGAAAAAGAGTGCAACGCGTATTATTCTCCCCCTGATTAAAACATCACTTAATTTCATGTGATGATGTCTCCAATCTTCGTACATTGTGGTTGGTATATTCTTTTTCAAAGAAAAACCACACTTTTCTTGAATATGGTGTGTTATTTATCTCAACCAGACGCTCTTTCGACTTGCTTCATGGAGGACTTTTATTTCTGCATCGCAACATTTGCTTCATTGATCGCCATGATATTATTGTGCCTCCACATGAAAACAAACAGCGTGCTTGAGATAGATCTTTATGCGGATCAGATAAATATTCTGCATCTGCGTAACCAATCAATTTTGTCTTGGTTTCCTCGTGATAGAATAAACCCATAACTATGTGCTAAACACCATTTCAATGTCCTTTACAGGGGAAAAACTGAATCTTGCCAGTAAATTTACTGCAAAACAAATATCTGGTCAAATATTGTTAGTAAGATGCACTAGTGCCCTGATTGCACCGAGATAGAGTTTCATCACCAAGAAACTCTTCATCTTTCTTTTGAGATCAAACTGAATCATCATTTATGTCAAGTGATCTCATAATCATTGGGGTACTCAATGAATGCGATTTATCCATATAAATTGCATCAAAACTTTTCAGTGTATGTTCACTGTTAGACAAATATTTCATTTGTCAAATTATCAATCTGTAGGTCAAGACAAAATTTTGTCTTACCAAGACCTTTTCATAAAAATACAAGGACAATTAGGGTCATTCTTTTGTACCCTTTTTCTTCCTTGACTATTTCATTCCATATAAGGATTCTTGAAACTTTATTGGAAAAGTTTCTTTCAAACTCTTATATGCTTCAGACACCTCGATTGTTTCAAGGATTTTCATATAACCTTCATTGTCTAGCTAGACATTACAATTATGCATTACATGCATTCAAGTTTTCATATGTTGCCAGATCAAAACAAACCTCATTGCATCCACCAAAGGAGAAAACATCTCCAATAATGTCATGATTTTTGCGATAAACCTTTATGCCCTAAGGCACAAACCGTATTTGATATCTTACAGTTATACTATCGCATAATAATTTATTTGTACCCCACTGACATTATACCTTGATTTATGGACTACCAGTCCAAAATGTCACTTTTCTAAGTGAAACAAAATATACTTGAATTGTGCATTTTACTTGGCCAACCATTTATCTGTCCACACTATATGACAGATTTGAATTCAAGATCCTCGTCACAATTTATATCATTGAGCGCTACCTCATATCAAAGATACCATCGACGGTTATTTGATATCGATTCCAACAGGACATAACTTATCGAGATCTCTTCATTTTTCATTATTTCAGGTACCTGAACCTTTTTAATCAAGATTTTATGAAGTGTTATGTCAATGTGCTCTTTTATAGCACTTGCCTAATTATCATGATCATATTGATTATTTGCTTTTTCCTTCTTCAAGGAATTTTATATTTGGAATCGATTGGTCTATTACGCTTCGGGCGTATCATAGACTCTGTCCTTCAAGGATTTCACATTGGAGCATTTGCAGCTGAATTATATCATAGGGTCAGTGCATTCATCTGGCAACTGATTTGCAACATTATGCAACTGAATTATCCCTTGAACTTTAAGTTCACATATTTATTTAACGAGGATCTAGATAATTCATAATTAACCTCACACATAATTTTCAGCTGTCAATCATCTCTCCCCCTAATGTTAGAAAATCTAACATTCATTCCAACCTTATTTGGAAGTTCATCTTTGTGCGTGGTGGA
>NC_028646.1:48807604-48807940 GCF_001406875.1 Solanum pennellii | reverse complement strand
AATTATCTCATACCAAATCTTATTTGGGAGTTTTGTTCTCATAACCATGATTTAGCTATAATTGGAGGCATACAATTTCTGCTAAATCAACCAGCATTATCAATATAATTTCATAGTTTGGAACTGTGCTCTTAATTTTAACAATTCGAGCAAACAACCTTACAAAAACGAATTTGTAAGTTGACAACAAAATACATGTGACCATCACATAGATGCATCAATCATATAGTTGCAAATGATCCACATGACAGGTGAACGGGCCCATATTCACTTTTTTATATGTTCCAAAAATTTTAGGGGATTACAATCCCAACTTCAGCTGGTACAATGATCATT